>NC_057763.1:8854920-9032567 GCF_010389155.1 Erigeron canadensis
TCCTCAAATCTTATGCTAATTCCTGAAAAGCATGAAGAAAAACTGTCAACTAAGAAAACGTAGTTGGTGAGTGCATAGGTTTTTTATAAATCTTGGTACATCACCGTTTTAAATACTTAGAATACCGATTACTATTACATTTCGAAATACCCAAACCATATGACCGACAAAATTCTCATATCATATTATCGAGTTTTTCCCAAATACCACAATGTTATTTAAAACGTTCAAAATCCATGGTAATATAAAGTTCTCATTTGTCAAATCTTCTTGAGGGGAAAAATATATCAAATGATAAATCATATATCACATCGAATCCATTCGGTCATCAATATTTCAATATCGCCAATTTCAACGACTTTCAAGATTTCATATGAGGGACGATACCCAAACCGTATGCTCAAATCAAAATATCCAAACATATTAATATCAATTTCATTTAGCCACACGGGCATAATTTAATATCAATTTCATTAACCACAAGGGTATAATTTACATAATTTTCGATGAGTAAATGCTTGAGCCACTACTACTACCTTTTCATGTCCAAACAATATATTATATTTCATTTCATTTCATAGCACAAGCTGTCAATCAAGTGCTTTAATTATAATTGGGCCGTGCCATGGAGACGACCATTTAAATTTAAGGTAGCTAGAACACCGCTCCGGTCGGACTGGAAGAGAAGGTCGTCACAAAGGCAAACAACCTTCCACCGTTACGCTCCGGGGGGTGGACGAAACCTAGTTGCGCAACTATCTAACTACAGGCCTACACTATCGAGTAAGTAGTAAATAGTAGTGTACGAAAGAAAACGGGTTGACAGAACTCAAGCTCATCATAAAACATTTATCACATTGAACATACGAAACAATTTCATTTCAAAGTCATATATCAAGAATCATTTCATGTATATATATATAAAAGTAGTTTAATTTATATATATGCTTTCACCCTGATAGTTAACACATAAAATAGTTTGAAAGGGAGCTATGACTTACCTTGATATGCCGCATATTATACTCATCTATCCAAAAGGGTATTCCCATCTATAGCTTCCTTGACCATATATCCATTATGTTCCTCCATCATATTTCAAGCCAAGACTATCCCTACGATAGGACTAATATACGTAAGTCTATCTTAAGCCATCACTTAGAAATGCCATTTTTATTATGTTGCTATCAATTGTGGGGTCCAAGTATATTGGTAACACTTGCATCGTTTTGGTTGTAGAGATTGATGGTGTAAAAGGTACTTTCATTACATGCGTAGTTATAAGTTGTTATATTTTCGGCAACTTGGCTTCATTTGTGGTTTCACTTGATATATTAGGTTATCATATAGAAATGCCATATTAAGTTATGTTATCCTTATTCATCATTGTTGTGTAAACGATTTTAGCGTGAATTAGCATTTGTGATATCAATATATAGCTTGATTAACATAATTACTTATGACAATCTCACTTATTATCTTTGTTTTATTTTGATTGCACTTATCTTCAACTCGTATTTCTTGATTTGTCTTACGATTACTTGGTTCATGAAATTGTTTAAGTGTTATGGGCCATTGGTCTAAATTGGGGGCTTTTAAGTGTTTTGGGCTTTTTAAGTTATTGGGTTTGGGTGCTTAATGGGTCATGGTGGTTATTGGGCTATAAGGCTTATTGGGCCAAGTGGGCCTACTGATTTGTGTTCCTTATGGGTCATTATTGGGCCGGGTTAGCCCATTATGGTTCTTAGTTCATTACATAGCCCATTATGCCATTTATAAGATTACTTACAAATTTCTTTTATACTTTATTTTTACGAAATGTTAGCTACTATTTTGGGGTCAAAAAGAATTATTTGAACTTTCTTGATTATTTTGTAGCAACCTATATGTGTCTTATAAGTTTGTAATTTTTTACTTAATTTTTAGACATTGTTTGCTACCTCTAAAATTTCCAAACTAAAACTGGAGAATGGTTGCTGTTGTGCGACTTGAAATGTTTATAAAAGTTCTTAATGATTTGACCTCAGAAAAAATACCACAAATTTATCTTAAGTCATGGACACATTGAAATTACTTTCCACCAAGTATGACCTCCTGGAGCATTTTGGTTTAGGAGATAAAAACTGTCAAAGTTCACAAAATATTTTGACAAAATTATAGTTTGACCAGTTTCAGTAGAAAATCATATCATTCATTTGGTTCAGTATTTTTGAGTAATTCCAGTTGGTGGTTATTCTTAACTCGTCCTCTACAACTTTATTTTGAAAGTTTTCTTGAAATTGCCCTCACATGCCCAGTTTACCCGTTACAAGACAGAAGATTATGTCTGTCAGATTGTTATTGATTATATCAACTCACCAATAGGCTTTCTTGCTTAATTTACACTTTAATTATTTCACCTCTAACATGTTTGATACTCCTTTTCCTATGATTTTAACACCAAATACACAGATTTCTTATCAAATCAAAGTCATCATTCATCCATATCATGTCCCAAATCAAAAATCAACCAAAACTAGTAAAAAAATCTTAACATGCATGTGATGATCTAACACTTTACACTAAATCCATTATTATCTCTGCATTTTAATTTCTTCTTAAAATCAGTATTTTAAATGTGTATGCATGCATAGATCTATGTGTTTTAGTCCAAGAAATCAAGGATTAGTAAGGTGAGATTCAAGAGAGTTGAAGCTAACAACCTTTGAAGATCAAAACAAGAAGATCAAGAGTGTTGTTGGGTCTTGTTCTTGATGGCTGCCCAAGAGTTGTTGTTGGCTGTAGCAAGCTTGAAAAGAAGGGAATATGAGCTACAAAATGAAGGAGGATATGAAGAACAAACAAAGGAAAAGTTGGGTACCCTTTGATGATCAAGAATCAAAAGAAAGTGAGGAGATAAGGGTTGTTTGCTGCCCGTTTTTGCTGCTGCCGATCAGCCACCTTGGAGGGCTGATTTCGAGACTCCAAGGCCTCCAAGAGCTCCATCCTTGATCTACCTTAAACCTTATCTAGTTGATGACCCATACATGTTATTATTATGTTTTGTTAGTAAGATTTGAGGGTGTTTTTCACCCATTTTTCTGCCAAGAAAGAAAGAAAAGGAGGAGAGAGTTTGAGAGCATGTGTGTGTTCTAGTGTGTAAGAAATGACTAGAAAATTGGTATTCCCTAGCCATAATCACGTGAGAGAGAGTGAGAGGAGAGTTAGAAAGCTTGTTATGGCTAGAGAGGAGTGGTGTTTGCATGCCCATTGGTTAGACTAAGGTTGGTGGTGTGGATTTTGAACGTTGTAATGTATTTGGATGCATAAATGACTAGATTCAATATACATGAATAGGTGTTTGTATATGTGAGTGTAATACATGGAGGAGAGTGTAAGAATAGTGGGTTAGTTGTATGTTGATTGGTGGATTTTATAAGAGTTTATATTTATAATAAGTTTAAGTTGTATGCATATCTTTTAATTGGAAGACTTATTCAAATGTTGCAATATATTTATGTACTTATTATTATTCAAGCTTACTATTATGTACATAATAGTTTATAAGTCTATTTTCAAGATGGTCATTATATTTTTGTGCTCAAATATACTTTAATTAGCTTTGTGTTTGAATTGTTGAACATTTATAGTGATTTTTGGTTGTTATCACAACTTGTGAGTCTTGTATAATTATTTATGTAACTCAACTTCTCAAAATAAAATTTTTGGTTCATTGACATTTCACCAAGTTTGATTAGAACTAATTTATAGCTTGAGATCGTATTGAATGATTATAGTTATTGTTTATGGCATTTCTAAGGCATTTCACTGTACTAGGGGGCAATTATCGCTATGCTTTGAATGTCTAGAAGGTCGATTCTCTTAATAAACCTCTAGGGATAAGGACCTAGATAAGTCCAAGTAAATTATCCTAATTGGAGATTGAGGGTTGTTACATCATTACCCCCTTAACATCAACTTCGTCCTCGAAGTTTGCTCGTTCACACGGTGATAAAATGAATAGATTGACGATAAGGATAGCTTCTTGGAGTCATACAAATGTGAGAGTTCATATAGGTTTATCACGACCTTTTGGTTACTTACGGACTTTTTAACCTCCCTAGTTGGGGCATCTATTCCCTGGTGCCCTAAATATCACTTGATTAGAAGATTTGAAAGAGTTATAATTGTTGCTCACTTCTTGAGACGACTTAAGGTTAATCATAAGAAATCATTATGGGTTGTCCATCTTGCCTAAATCAATGTCAAGTAATGGGATGATGACAAGAATATCAACACGGGGTGTAAAATGAGTAAACGGTTCGTAACGTGAGTTATAACAAAAATAGTAAGAGACGTTGGAATTTCGATCGTTGGTGGCTACTCATTTCCCATTGTCACTTTGTGTACTTTCCTTTATCGTTTGCTTTCCCCAGTAAGGAATCCTCCACTGGCTCCTTGCCTACTTCTAGCTTTCTTTGGTTTGATGCTGGACACGCTTGCCGCCAACAAAAAATATTGATTCCGTTAGTGACTAATCACTTGTTAAGGGATTACCCCCTTAACAAGGGTGATGCAAATCCGGGATGCTGAGTTGTATTAAAATTTGCAAGGGTACGTTTCCATAATACCTCATTCTAGGGTTTTCAGTTTCGTCTTTATTGTCTTATGGCGTGCAAGGGAAACCGGTCATGTAATGTATGATGATAGTTCCATCTCGTTCCTCATACTCACCTTTGTTCTTTCAATTTCACCCTTATTTTTCCAAAGTCACCTTTTTCCGTTATTCTCTAAGTCACATCGTTAATAAATTCTCTTGCTCTTGCCGATATTGGCTTTCAAATCGTTTCATGGCACCTTTATTTCTTTTTAATGTAGAAGTTCTATCATCTGTGACATATTTCCTACCAAACTCCTTTTTCACATATGCACATATAACCTCTTCCATTTTTTTCTCTTCCTACGCATTCCTCGCGATAGAGTTTACACAATCCTCATGCTTACATTTAATCATATCATACCCTCACTATCTTGGTAAGACGGACGCCTCAAAGCCCTTATTAGTATGGATTCCTTCTCCAGGACAATTCTTCTTAGGTCCTTCCGGGCCTCCACAAAACTTCCAATGACCTTGCTCTCTAAAGCCTCATATCTATTTTCAGCGTTCTATAACATAATGTTATTAGGATTTGCGATATAAGATAGTTTAGTTGAAACAACGGTTACTTTGTCTTTTCCTCAACCACGCGGTTCCCTCCATTTTCATTTCGTTTTCTCATGGGTCACCATACTCCTTACCATTTCGTCACTCAAATCCATCTCTATTACTAGAGTAATTGTCATCTTAGATGACACACGCGCAATCGCTAGTCCTCGAAGTTATTTCAGGAATATTTGTGAGATCATAGTGATAGGGATCCTTGAATCCTAACTCATCACAGATGTATGTTATCTTTATCATGCTTTCGTTCCAGTGTTCCGTAAATAGCTCTTCCCGGAGTTTGTAGTTTCTTGAAAGTTAATTCAGCGACCAGCCTCCTTAATCGTTGTGGGGGTATGTGCCTTGACTTCTAACCTTGTATTCCTTATTTGCTTTCGCTGCTAACTTAGTGATTCCATATTGTTTCCTTGTTCTCTTTTCTTAGGCGCACTACTCCTTGGGTCGAGGGTCCTTGGCGGTTCACCATGTGTTGTAAAATTGTTCTCACTCAAGCTCATTTTATTTCAGCTTACTTCTATATGACCATTGACCTTGAGGGAATATCCATCACAAGTCATCGTGCTTCCAAAACTCGGGTGTTGAGCGTATACTGCTTTCTCTCGGCTTAGTTGATATGTCCTACTAATAGCTTGGCTTTTGATATAGGTTTTCCAAATGGTATTCAAGAATAACATAAGGAGCGCCATTAAGATGAACTCTTCCAACACTACATCTTGTGGATGGCATCAAGGATTTCACCTTGCTGTTTGGGTTTAATCACCTTCCTTTACTTTACTTTCTACACTACATCACCTTCAGTGATGCTACTGAGTAGCTCTTCTTGTACGATAAAGTGTAGTTTTGTGCTTCATTCTCCTTGTTCGAATATCTTCCTTCTTGTGATTACCCCTTAACATTTTTTTTCTAAATGTAAGGGATTTCATGCTCTTCGTTTCATCTTGCTTTCCCCTCTAAGCAAACTCATTAGCCATCTTCTTAACTAGGTCCCTCGAATTACCTTGCTTTCTTACGTTCTCAGGCGCCTTCAATTTGCCAAATCTTCTTATCATTCCCGACGACCTCCAACTCGTCGGATTTCCTAACCCTACTTGTAACTACTTTTGTCCTCCAGAGTAGTCCCAAATCATTTTTCATTTATCTTCAAATTGCGGGGGCCACAAAATTCTTATATTACTTATTATCCCCCTTAATTACATCTTTGCTCCAACAGTAACTATGAAATTCTTCTAATTGCCACCGAGGATTCATTTTACATGGATAGAAGGACCTTCAATTCCTTCACCAATTTGAGGCCTCGGTTCGATTGCCTCTACACTCGCTCACATGTAGACCATATCCAAGACATCGCTTGCTTTCATTGGGTATACTAGCCTATAGTATCTTCTATACTATACTTTCTAACCCGCTAGTTTTTTTTTTTGAACTTCCTTGTATCGAGTGGGTCCTTCTCTTAACGTCGTTGCGAGTGGGTGGTGTTAGTCATTTGTTCTCCCTACTTTCAGGTGTTGCGTCCAGTCATACATGGGTTGAGGGAATCGTAAATCTTTGGAAAAATAAAAACCACATTTTCATCGTGTTTGGTCCTCAAGATTGTTGAAACTCACTTGGCTAGTTTCAATGTAGAAGTGGGTAGTAGGACTTCATACTTCATAGCAAGAATAAGTTGACAACTCAAATTAATATCCTTAGGTGAATTAAACGGATTGCTTCAACGTCGCTTGTTATCGAAAGAACTCCAACTTCATCTTCAAACTGTTTACCTTTGGTGTTGTGCTACTTGAACAAGTGAAATGATGTCTGCACACGGATACTAATGAAATAGTGTTCCGTTTTAACTTGTAGATTCAATCCCAGGGGCTTTAACTATTGCTTGTAAAAATTTGCTTCCTAGTACTCTAACTGACACACATCATAACTTCCACGTCCCACATTTCGTGATCCACTTACATCTTCTATGTTATAGAGTTATCCCAAGTCTTTAAATCATGAACGAATTATGTCTGATCAACTTTATAATCCCTTGTTATCGTAGCGAGGGAGGGTACCACTCACTTAATTTCGGCATTCCTGAGTGTTGCGTAAGTGAGTTGTATGTTGTTAGGTTACTAACTTTTGAAGAGAAGCGGTGGTGATCATTACTTTGAATCATTAAGAATTTCAAAGATATAGAATTTGATTTCGAATGAATGAAGTAGGAAATATAAAACAAAAGATTCACTAAGGCTCGAATCAGACTCCTTGCGCGAGTTAAAGAAATCACTTCTAGGTGTTACGTTGCCCATTGGACTCCAACTTTCAATGACGTCAACATGTACCTCATCGACTTAAATAATATAGATGGATGTTCGCATATACGTGTTAGAATAGAAATATCGCACAAAATTTCGAGGCTACATTCCTCATGGTGTGTCGTCTAGATAGTATGGGTACGTGTTCGACTAGTGACATTGTATCGTCATAAGGCCTTAGTGTCGCTCGCCATTCGTAAATCTCCGACTTAGTTTGACATCTCCATATGTTTGCGACATCTCAGATCGAATAAAAAGGTTATGTGTAGTTCCTACGAGGATAGAGTTGCCTCATATATTGGGACTATAATTCTAAGATATATCGTCCAACGTTCATGGAAAGATGCTCCACCGATGATATCGCATTGTCGTATGTCAGATATGAATAGCGGTGTCATGAGAGATAGGATATTGAGTATTTTCAAAAAGAGCACGAGTGAACGAATATCGGAGGCATACTTAATGTCAACTTTCATACTTAGAAAATTTCTAATTTATAATGAATTTCCCAGGGCGTTCCCTAGTTCTCAAGCGGTCTAATCTCAACATGCGATATCTATCTTGGTAGTAAGGACTAACCATATTATCATCATATCAAGCAATTACTAGTTCTCAAGAGTCACATCTTAGAGCATCATAACTATCTCATAATTAGGCACAACTATATAGTCATTACATCATCTACGCACTAGTCCTTATATAGCTCAACCTTAGGGTGCAATAAGTATCCCAATAGTAAGGCATGACTACATAATCATCTCAATATTCACACGCTAATTTCAAATAGCTCAAACTTAGAGAGTAAGGGCTCTTATATCCATATTTCAAACAGTCCAAACTTAGAGAGTAAAAGCTCTTATATCCATATCGGCTATAGAATTTCATATTACTCGTCATACCTATATCCCCTTTCAGTTCATTCTTAAATAATCAGTCTCATCACCCAATAACTTAAACAAGTCATACTCGAAAATAATTTCATGCTTCATAATAATCACATTATTTTATAGTGCATATGCTACTTAAAGTTCAACATCATAATTCATAAATCTTTTACGCATGCATTTCTCACAAAATTTTCACATTGCACCTCTAAACTTTCACATTGACAATACAAGCTTTCACATTGCACATTACAACTTTCACATTGTACCTTGTAACTTTCATATTGCAATCAAATCGATCATGCCCAAGTTTGCATGTTATAGCATAGAGTAGCATGTATCGACAGATATATATTTCAATCTTAGATTCGTTTCACTTCTAATGTGCAAGAAGAGGAATCCTACCAAGCTAATCCTCAACTAAAGCAAGTCTCGAATCCTTATATGTGCTTAGGTGAATGTCTAAATGCAACACGTATGCTCATAAAAACAGATTTAATAAAGACCTCCCTTTTTTTTTGAAAAGGAATCCTTTTGAACATAAGTCCAAGTGGTCGTTTGAGTTTTACATGGTTCTCTCATAATTAAACATAGATTCATGACTCTATGTTTACTTAGGGTCCTACCATGTAAAGCTCAAACTAATCCACTTAACCTCATGCTCGACTCGACTATAAAATCGTTTTGATAAGTGGCTATAGTTTTGAAATTCCCGTAGGAACTCCAATGTTCTCTATAACCTTGGCTCTTGATACCATTTTCTGAATCACCCCAACTAAGGTGGAATGATGAGATATACAGAAAGTCGAGTATTCAAAACAAGGATTAAAAGTAACATTCACCATAGCTTTATTTGATAAAAAGGAATTTCCAAATGTACAAGCATGTGAACCAATTTCCAAGAACAAATGCGTCCACCATACTTGAATATTAAATTTACGAAACAAATATCAAGCACATGAATAGTATACTACAATGATCAAGGCGGATTCCTTTGCCCATCACAAGGTTGATATTCGACTCCAAAGTGCAATGCAAACAATCATGATGCATATAAATCCTCAAATCTTATGCTAATTCCTGAAAAGCATGAAGAAAAAGTGTCAACTACGAAAACGTAGTTGGTGAGTGCATAGGTTTTTATATAAATCTTGGTACATCACCGTTTTAAATACTTAGAAAACCGATTACTATTACATTTCGAAATACCCAAACCATATGACCGAAAAAAATTCTCATATCATATTATCGAGTTTTTCCCAAATACCACAATGTTATTTAAAACGTTCAAAATCCATGGTAATTATAAAGTTCTCATTTGTCAAATCTTCTTCAAGGGAAAAATATATCAAATGATTAATCATAAATCACATCGAAACCATTCGGTCATCAATATTTCAGTATCGCCAATTTCAATGACTTTCAAGATTTCATATGAGGGACGATACCCAAACCGTATGCTCAAATCAAAATATCCAAACATATTAATATCAATTTCATTTAGCCACACGGGCATAATTTAATATCAATTTCATTTAACCACAAGGGTATAATTTACATAATTTTCGATGAGTAAATGCTTGAGCCACTACTACTACCTTTTCATGTCCAAACAATATTATATTTCATTTCATTTCATAGCACAAGCTGTCAATCAAGTGCTTTAATTATAATTGGGGCCGTGCCATGGAGACGACCATTTAAATTTAAGGTAGCTAGAACACCGCTCCGGTCGGACTGGAAGAGAAGGTCGTCACAAAGGCAACCAACCTTCCACTGTTACGCTCCGGGTGGGTGGACGAAACCTAGTTGCGCAACTATCTAACTACAGGCCTACACTATCGGAGTAAATAGTAGTGTACCGAAAGAAAACGGGTTGACAGAACTCAAGCTCATCATAAAACATTTATCACATTGAACATACGAAACAATTTCATTTCAAAGTCATATTATCAAGAATCATTTCATGTATATATATATATAAGTAGTTTAATTTATATATCATGCCTTTCACCCTGATAGTTAACACATAAAATAGTTTGAAAGGGAGCTATGACTCACCTTGATATGCCGCATATTATACTCATCTATCCAAAATGGGTACTTCCCATCTATAGCTTCCTTGACCATATATCCATTATGTTCCTCCATCATATTTCAAGCCAAGACTATCCCTACGATAGGACTAATATACGTAAGTTCTTATCTTAAGCCATCACTTAGAAATGCCATTTTTATTATGTTGCTATCAATTGTGGGGTCCAAGTATATTGGTAACACTTGCATCGTTTTGGTTGTAGAGATTGATGGTGTAAAAGGTTACTTTCATTACATGCGTAGTTATAAGTTGTTATATTTTCGGCAACTTGGCTTCATTTGTGGTTTCACTTGATATATTAGGTTATCATATAGAAATGTCATATTAAGTTATGTTATCCTTATTCATCATTTGTTGTGTAACCGATTTTAGCGTGAATTAGCATTTGTGATATTAATATATAGGTTGGTTAACATAATTACTTATGACAATCTCACTTAATGATCTTTGTTTTATTTTGATTGCACTTATCTTCAACTCGTATATTTCTGGATTTGTCTTACGATTACTTGGTTCATGAAATTTGTTTAAGTGTTATGGGCCATTATCAATTGGGCCTTAAGTGTCATGGGCTTTTAAATGTTTTGGGCTTACATTAGTTATTGGGCTTTACCTTATTTGGGTTAGGTGCTTAATGGGTCATAGTGGTTATTGGGCAATAAGGCTTATTGGGCCAAGTGGGCCTGACGTCTTGTGTTCCTTATGGGTTCATTATTTGGGCCGGGTTAGCCCATTATGGTTCTTAGTTCATTACAACCCATTATGCCATTTATAAGATTACTTACAAATTTTCTGTTTTATACTTTATTTTTACGAAATGTTAGCTACTATTTTGGGGTCAAGAAGAAATATTTGAACTTTCCTGATTTTTTTGTAGCAACCTATATGTGTCTTATAAGTTTGTAATTTTTTACTTAATTTTTAAACATTGTTTGCTACCTCTAAAAATTTCCAAACTAAAACTGGTCAGAATGATTGCTGTTGTGCGACTTGAAATATTTTATAAAAGTTCTTAATGATTTGACCCTCAGAAAAATACCACAAATTTATCTTAGGTCATGGACACATTGAAATTACTTTCCACCAAGTATGAACTCTTGGAGCATTTTGGTTGAAGAGATAAAAACTGTCAAAGTTCACAAAATATTAAGACAAAATTATAGGTTTGACCAGTTTCAGTAGAAAAATCATATCTTTCATTTGGTTCAGTATTTTTTAGTAATCTTAGTTGGTGGTTATTCTTAACTCGTTCCACTACAACTTTTATTTTTAAAGTTTTGCTTGAAATTGCCCTCACATTCCCAGTTTACCCGTTACAAGACAGAAGATTATTTCTGTCAGATTGTTCTTGCTTAATTTACACTTTATTTCACCTCTAACATGTTTGATACTCCTTTTCCTATGATTTTAACACCAAATACACAGATTTCTTATCAAATTCAAAGTCATCATTCATCCATCTCATGTCCCAAATCAAAAATCAACCAAAACTAGTAAAAAAATCTTAACATGCATGTGATGATCTAACACTTTACACTAAATCCATTATTATCTCTTGCATTCTTAATTATTTCTTTAAAATCAGTATTTTAAATGTGTATGCATGCATAGATCTATGTGTTTTTAGTCCAAGAAATCAAGGATTAGTAAGGTGAGATTCGAGAGAGTTGAAACTAACAACCTTTGAAGATCAAAACAAGAAGATCAAGAGTGTTGTTGGGTCTTGTTCTTGATGGCTGCCCAAGAGTTGTTTGTTGGCTGTAGCAAGCTTGAAAAGAAGGGAATATGAGCTACAAAATGAAGGAGGATATGAAGAACAAACAAAGGAACAAGTTGGGTACCCTTTGATGATCAAGAATCAAAAGAAAGTGAGGAGATAAGGGCTGTTTGCTGCCCGTTTTTGCTGCTGCCGATCAGCCACCTTGGAGGGCTGATTTCGAGACTCCAAGGCCTCCCAAGAGCTCCATCCTTGATCTACCTTTAACCCTTATCTAGTTGATGACCCATACATGTTATTATTATTATGTTTTGTTAGTAAGATTTGAGGGTGTTTTTCACCCATTTTTTCTACCCAGAAAGAAAGAAAAGGAGGAGAGAGTTTGAGAGCATGTGTGTGTTCTAGTGTTTAAGAAATGGCTGGAAAATTGGTATTCCCTAGCCATAATCACGTGAGAGAGAGTGAGAGGAGAGTTAGAAAGCTTGTTTATTGGCTAGAGGGAGTGGTGTTTGCATGCCCATTGGTTAGACTAAGGTTGGTGGTGTGGATTTTGAATGTTGTAATGGATTTGGATGCATAAATGACTAGATTCAATATACATGTATAGGTGTATGTATATGTGAGTGTAAGACATGGAGGAGAGTGTAAGAATAAGTGGGTTAGTTGTATGTTGATTGGTGGATTTTATAAGAGTTTATATTTATAATAAGTTTAAGTTGTATGCATATCTTTTAATTGGAAGACTTATTCAAATGTTGCAATATATTTATGTACTTATTATTATTCAAGCTTACTATTATGTACATAATAGTTTATAAGTCTATTTTCAAGATGGTCATTATACTTTTGTGCTCAAATGTACTTTAATTAGCTTTGTTTTTGAATTGTTGGACATTTATAGGGATTTTTGGTTGTTATCACAACTTGTGAGTCTTGTATAATTATTTATGTAACTCAACTTCTCGAAATAAAATTTTTGGTTCATTGACATTTCACCAAGTTTGATTAGAACTAATTTATAGCTTGAGATCGTATTGAATGATTATAGTTATTGTTTATGGCATTTCTAAGGCATTTCACTGTACTAGGGGGCAATTATCGCTATGCTTTGAATGTCTAGAAGGTCGATTCTCTTAATAAACCTCTAGGGATAAGGACCTAGATAAGTCCAAGTAAATTATCCTAATTGGAGATTGAGGGTTGTCACAGCGGTTAACGGTATTTCTTGTGGTGCGTGTGCAGGTGCTTTGTAGTTGATGAACACAAGAGCCTCTGGTAGACTTTTGCTTAGTCCTCAATCTAATCCAGGGAAAGCCAGAAGACGCTTACTTAGATCAAACAACACGGAGCCCTCAAACACCAACAACATATATTCAGGTACCGAAAACCGTGACCACCCGGACGTAGACTTGGATCAACATTACTCAAGGAAAGGTTCAACGTCCGAGGTTCACTTAAGTTCTAAATGCTCCGAAGGTAGTAGTTTGTTCAAACCTGGTGACAGCTCAGAGGAAGAAGATAATCAGGATAAAACTCATCAACCAGATTCAACAAAAATCCCTCGAGCAAATCTTCAAGGAACTCGACCAGTTAGAGTAACGAGAATGGGTGATCAAGAACCAGTAAACCCCAATAACCGTCTTTACGGTGACCGTAGGAGAAATGTACCCACTAATAGAGGTACTCCTATTCGCCTTCCAACCACCGGAGTTAACTTTTCTCTCAAAGGAAGTCATTTGAAAAGTATGGAGGAAGAGAAGTTTGATGGGGTGACTAACAATGATCCGTATGGCCACTTAGAGAGATTTGAGAAAATTTGTAGGTTTTACCACTATGGCGCGAACCAAGATGATAATGTGTAGCTTGAGCTTTTTCCACTCACTTTATGTGGAGGAGCTAAGGTGTGGCTCAAGGAATAACCAGATGATTTGTATACCACTTGGGATGAGCTTCGTGTTGGGTTTATTGATGAGTTCTATTCTATAAGGACTCAAAGACAGTTGGAAAACAAGATCCGGTCATTCACTCCTGATCCAGGGGAAGATGTAGTAGATGTTTGGAAATGATATAAGGAGATGATCAGGAATTGTCCAGGAAACAATCTGAACACAGAAGCAGTGGTTGAAATCTTCTATGACGGTTTGCTCAAGAGAACTCAAAGGTTGCAAAATCCTAGATGATATGGCTAAGGAGTTTTCGGATCGTGAAGAGCTTGTAAGTAAGAGAACTGGTGGTAAGACTGTGGCAAAGCTAGAGAGTAGTGAAGAATCAAGTTTGGTTGCTGAAGTCAAAGCCCTCACAAAGCAGATGAACGAGAGGTTTGACAACCAAGACGTGAGATTCAAAAGCATTGAAAGGGATGTTTAGGTAATTGCTGATGGGTGTGACTACTGTGGAGACATGGATTATTCAGAGGATTGCCCGGATAAGCCGGCTCAAGAAGTCAACTATGTCCAGAATCAGCAAGGGAACTTTAATCAGAATACCGGTTATCAAAACCGGGCATCAGGTACTTCTTTTCCTTCATCTAATTTTAATGCTACTAATTCTGGTTTTAGTGGAAGCAGGTTTAGCAGGTTCAACAATCAACAGAATGCGAATGCTGAATTGAGAGATATCATGAAGGATTTGGTAGGTGCTCAGAAAGCTACCAATGAGAAGATGGCCTCTCAATGGGATGCTATGACCACTAGATTGGATGGTTTGGCTAATAAGCTTGAGCAGAGCTCGAAGAGTACTCGGGCAACATTTTAGGATATTGAGGCGAAACTTGAAAGGCTAGGAACTTCAAACAGGCAGCCCGGTACCTTACCGAGCAATACTTAATAGAATCCTAAGCCTCAGCAGAACAGCCAAGGATCTGGAACCAAATACAACCATCTGATTGCTAAGAATGAACAAGTGAACGCAATCACAACAAGAGCAGGTAAAACTTATGACTCTGCAAATTCTTTACCTAAGGTTGTTACTCCTCTTGTGCAAATTGAAGATGAAGAAACTGTTGATGAAGAAATAGAGACGGAGCCGAGCCCGGCCATGAAGACTCCGGCTGTTCCGTCTACCAATGTTGAGAAACCTACTGTTGAGACACCTCCGGTGAAGTCCTATCAATCGAAGGTGTCGTTTCCTCAACGGTTGAAGAGGGGGAAGATCAAGGAAAACTTTAAGAAGATTGTTGATTTAATTCAAAATGTTAATATTACTGTCCCGTTAGTTGATCTTCTTGCCGGTATGCCCAACTATGAAAAGTTTCTCAAGGACCTCATTTCGGATAGGAAAAAGCTAGAAGAAAGCAAAACGGCGGTGATGAGTGCCGAGGTTTCTGCCATAATAAAGAACGAGATACCCCCTAAGTTGGAAGATCCAGGTAGTTTTCTTATTTCTTGTTCTTTTGGATTTAAATTGTATAAGGCACTGGCCGATCTTGGAGCCAGCATTATTTAATGCCTTATTCGGTCTATAAGAAATTGTCCCTAGATGAATTGACCCCAACCCGCATGAGCATTAGGCTTGCGGATAGATCATTTCAATACCCCATGGGATAGCGGAAAATTTGCAGATTAAGGTGGGTCATATGATTTTCTTGGTAGATTTTGTTATATTAGAAATGGAGGCGGACGTCAATGTACCTCTCATCCTAGGCCGCCCATTCCTTATGACCGCGGATGCTATCATCCGGGTTAAGGCCAAGCAAATTTCTTTAGGTGTCGGTGATGACCGAGTTGTGTTTAATGTTGATAGAGCTCTTAAACATCCTTACTCATGTGATGAATCTTGTTTCAGGATAGATGTTGTTGAAGAAGAGGATGCTTTGGAAAAAGAGCTCATGGATTACTTGGATATGGAGGATGGGCAAGCTTTGTTAGCTTGTAATGAAGAAGAACAGGAGATGGTTGATGAGATGATGCAAGAAATCATGGCATTAAGTGTTGATGAAACTCCTCTGGATGATGAATCTTTTGAAGAGATTAAGGTTGATAGAAGCAAACGGGTGCTTACTTCGGTTGAGAGCCCTCCTACCGATTTGGAGCTCAAACCACTTCCGGATCATTTGGAGTATGCATACTTAGAAGGTACATCTTTCCTCCCTATTGTCATTTCATCTTCCTTGATGGAGGATGAAAAATCTAGGCTTATTACTGTCTTGAGGGCCCATAAAAGGGCCTTTGCATGGAAAATTTCCGATATTCCGAGTTTAAGTCCAGAATTTTGTAAGCACATAATAAATTTTGTTGATAATGTCAAACCTGTTGTGCAAAGACATCGGAGATTAAATCCGAACATGAAAGATGTTGTGAAAAAAGAAGTTATTAAGTTATTGGATGCGGGAATCATATTCCCCATGTCGGATAGTTCATGGGTGAGTCCGGTACATTGTGTACCGAAAAAGGGTGGGATGATTGTTGTCTTAAATGATAAAAATGAATTGATTCCCACAAGACTGTCACGGGTTGGAGGGTATGTATTGATTATCGGAAGCTAAATGATGCGACCTGCAAAGATCACTTCCCATTGCCCTTTATCGATCAAATGCTCGAACGGCTCACCGGGAATGAGTATTTCTGTTTTTTGGATGGGTTTTCCGGGTCCTTTCAAATATCCATTGACCCGAAAGACCAAGAGAAGACCACTTTTACTTGCCCCTTTGGCACTTATGCCTATAGGAGGATGCCATTCGGTCTTTGTAATGCCCCTGGGACTTTTCAACGTTGTATGATAGCTATTTTTCAGGATATGATTGAAACATCCATGGAAGTTTTTATGGATGATTTTTCTGTGTTTGGAAATTCTTTTGAAAATTGTCTAATTAGTCTTGATAAGATGTTGGAAAGGTGTGAACGGGCACACTTGGTTTTAAACTGGGAAAAGTGCCACTTTATGGTTAAAGAAGACATTGTTTTGGGACACAAAGTTTCTAAGGAAAGGTTAGAGGTTGATAAAGCTAAAATTGATGTGATAAGTAAATTGCCTCCACCCACAAATGTTAAATCAGTTAGAAGCTTTCTTGGTCATGCCGGTTTTTACCGTAGGTTCATAAAAGATTTTTCTAAAATCACTCGGCCTATGACCAAGCTGTTAGAGAAGGATGTCCCATTTTTGTTTGATAAAGAGTGTCTTGATGCATTCAACTTGTTGAAAGAAAATTTGACCAATGCACCCGTTATGACTTCCCCTAATTGGTCATTACCATTCGAGTTGATGTGTGATGCTAACGACTTTGCCTTATGGGCCGTTTTAGGCCAAAGGGAGGATAAACATTTCTGCCCTATTTCCTATGCTAGCAAGACATTGAATCCAGCCCAACAGAACTATACTGTGACTGAAAAAGAGTTGTTGGCTGTTGTTTATGCCTTCAATAAATTTCGACCCTACTTGGTCCTTAACAAGACCATTGTGTATACTGATCACTCTACCTTAAGGTACTTATTCTCGAAACAAGATGCCAAGCCCCGTCTTATTCGTTGGGTCTTTCTTTTGCAAGAATTCGACATTGAAATTAAAGATAAAAAGGGGACCGAGAATGTAGCAGCTGACCATCTTAGTAGGCTTGAAAATCCTCACCGTGAGGAGTTACAAGAGCATGAAATTAATGATGATTTTCCTAATGAATTTTTTATGAAGCTTGAAACAGGACCTTGGTTTGCCGATATTGCTAACTATCTTAGTTCAGGTGCAATTCCAGAAGACATGTCGAAGCAAGAAAGGAGGAAACTTTTTACCAAGGCTAAGCAATATTTTTGGGAAAATCCATTTTTGTTTAAAATTTGTGCAGATGGGATGATTAGGAGGTGTGTGTCGGAAGAAGAGACCCGACAAATTCTTGATGCATGTCACCATGGGCCATCCAGTGGACACTATGGACCGTCAGTCACCGGTAAGAAAGTGTATGATGCTGGATTCTATTGGCCGACCGTGTTCAAGGAAACACAAACTTTGGTAAAGGTTTGTGATGTGTGTCAAAGACAAGGTAACATTTCCAAACGTGATGAAATGCCTCAAAACTTTATTCAGGTATGTGAAGTTTTTGATGTTTGGGGCATTGACTTTATGGGACCTTTTCCTCCCTCACATAGGAATTTGTATATCCTTGTTGCTGTTGATTATGTTTCAAAATGGGCCGAGGCTAAAGCCTTGCCAACGAATGATGCACGTGTCGTCATTCACTTTTTAAACAGCTTTTCTGTAGGTTTGGAATGCCCGAGGCCTTAATCAGTGATCGCGGAAGTCATTTCGCGAATCACCAACTCGCTTAGGTGCTAAAGAGCTACGGTGTCAATCACCGCTTTTCAACCTCTTACCACCCGCAAACGAGTGGCCAAGTTGAAAATACGAATCGGGCATTGAAAAGAATTCTTGAGAAGACCATAGGAGATAACCCAAAGTATTGGTCCACCAAGCTTGATGATGCTCTATGGGCATTTAGGACCGCCTACAAAACACCGATTGGGACTACCCCATTTCGGTTGCTCTATGGCAAGACTTGTCATCTCCCTATCGAAATTGAGCATAAGGCCTATTGGGCGCTCAAGAATTGTAACATGGACTTAGTTGAAG
Organism: Erigeron canadensis; assembly: GCF_010389155.1. NCBI lineage: Eukaryota > Viridiplantae > Streptophyta > Magnoliopsida > Asterales > Asteraceae > Erigeron > Erigeron canadensis. The sequence continues at coordinate 8,873,660 of NC_057763.1, forward strand.
CCGGTGAGTTAATATCAATGCAACTAAATGAACTAGATTAACTTAGGTTGTATGCTTATGATAACTCTTTGCTTTATAAGGAATGCACTAAAGTGTGGCATGACCGTAGGCTTAGAAAGAAGGATTTTAAGGCCGGTGATAAAGTGTTGTTGTTCCTTTCCAAGTACAAGTTTAAACAACCCAAGTTGACATCTAGGTGGACCGGCCCTTTTGTGATCAAACATGTTTATCCATCTAGTTATGTGGAATTGTTTAAATCGGATGGTACTTCTTTTATTGTTAATGGTCACAGGTTGTAGTTATATCATCAAGAGGAGGAAGATGTGGGAGTCGTCGTTGACGAGCTTCCATTTTTTGAAATAAAACAATGAGAAAGGACTTCGAGTCAAGCTAAAAACTCGTGAATAAATTAAGCGCTTTGCGGGAGGCAACCCGTGTTTTGTGTTTTTGTTGAATTTCATCGATTTTACTGTTTTTTTCAAGTGTTTATGTCGAGTATTGCAGGTCTATAGTTTTCCCTACGCCATCCGGTAAGTTTTTCATGGACGAAATACAAGGTAAGTGTGGGGGGAGCAACTGTGACGCAGTCAACAAACTGCGACGCAGTTTGTGGCCATATAGGAAGTGCGACGCAGTTTTAACATGACTGCGAAGCATTTAAATGCTCGAAAATAAGGGATGCGACGCCGTTTGGTAAGAGCGACGCAGTCCATGTCTTTTGTTTCAGAAAACTCAAAAAAAATAAATAATATTTAATTAAAACGGCGACGCAGTTTGTGGACTGCGCCGTAGTCGGGTCCAGATCGGGTCAACATCAATAAAAGGCTAGGGTTAATTCCTTTTTACTTTTACCCAAAAAGTCTTAAAAAAAAATTTTTTTCTCTCAATAAGCAAAACCAGCCACCCCCTTTAATCTTTTCCTTTATTTTCGTTGATCTTGATCTCGTTCCTTCAAATCAGAATCATGACAAGAACAGGAAAGGTAGCATCTTCCCTTTGTTTTATGTTTATTTTCTTGTTTATTCTTAGTTTTGATTTTTGAATAAATCTTGGATTACTTGTCATGATGAATGTAGTAGAATCTCATGAATAGGTCTAGGGTTATGTTTTGTTGATAATTAATACATGGTATTCTTGGTTACAATTGGAGTGATGGAGTTTGGTTGTTATGTGATTTGGAAATCTTAAGAAACCCTCGACCTAAACCTAGAAACTCTATGAGTGCGACGCAGTATCACCAAACTGCGCCGCAGTTGAGTGTGATATGAGCGCGACGCAGTCTTCAAACTGCGCCGCAGTATTAATTTCCAAATTTTAAACTGCTTCGCAGTCTTCCAAAAGAGCGACGCAGTTTGCCTTATTCAGAACATGTCCCTATAAGCTCATATGTAGTAACAAGTATATCGAAGGATGATTGTTTTTTTGGCTTTATTTGTGTATAGGCCGCTGCTACAGGTGGATGTAACCCAAGACGGTCCACATCTTCATCTCACACGGGTGAGGAAACTTCGGATGCAGCGCAAGCTCAAGCCGCAATTGCTCCCGTTCCCGCACTCTCCGCCCATCAATGGCTAACTTGGCCTCGTGCTTCCCAAGAGGAAAAAGCCGCTTATAATGAAAGGTTGGAGAAATTTCTCCACAAAGATATCGAGGAACCCAGGTATCTTCCATCTAGTATGCTTGATATGTTAGCGATACGGAGCGATATTGAGGGATTTTTGCGGTTGGCGGGTATGGAGAACGATGAGAATGGAAACCCGATTGATCAAGAGTTTAGAATGTGGTTTGATATTTTTGGTAATAGAGAGTCGGTTTGTAAAGAATGGTGCTTAGAGGTATACTCAGCCATTAATGTGAGTAAGATTGATAAAATTAAGGACATTTTTGCTGAAAAATGTATTCATTTCCGGTGTGGGGGTAGGGATAGGTCCTTGACTATTGCTGAGTTTGGTCTAGCTACCGGTATGTACACAAGAGACTTGTTGGAAAATAACCAACAATTTAGGAAGATTTTGAGTAGGGGGGCTAGAACCAGGTTGGGATTCCCGGATGGTAGTCAAAAGTTGTATTATACACAGATTACCGGGGGTGAAACTTGGGCCAATGGTGTTGGGGTGAGCAACATCAAGTCACCTATTTTGAGGTTGTTTTTGAAGATGATCACTTATTTGGTTCTGCAGCGGTCGAACCAAAGGGATAAGGTTTATTTGGAAGACATGTGGTTGTTGAGGTTGTTTCATGAGGGAGCCCCGTATAAGTTGGCTTGTGCTCCGTACGTGGTGGCTAAGCATATGGGAACCCGGGGAATGAGGGATAAGAAGTTGGTGTGTGGTCATTACATCACACGAATGGTTAAGTTTTTTGGCTGTGAAAATGATCGGGCGAATGCAGTGTTTAATTTGAATTGGAAACATATGAAAGAGTTTGAGTACACTAATTTGAAGCGGTTTGGGTTACTTAAGCCTCAAACCAATAGGGGTTTTTACTCTTTGATTGATTTTGGTGATGCCGCCCCTGAGGGCGAGGAAGGTGAAAATGCTGATGAAGAGATGGAGGAGGAGGCTGAGGAGGAACTGGTTAGACGCCCTAAGCGTCGTGTTACCTCTACAGTGGGAGCTTCTTCTTCTTCTTCCGTCGTTCACGCAGGTTTTGATCTCACCTCTCTTCAGTCTGTTGTGGATAGGATGTTCGAGTCTCAGCAGGCTTTTCACTCCTGCATGGATGATTTTCGTGAGCAGGTGGGGAGTGATATGACTATGGTTGGTTCTGGCCTAGGGAGAGTGGTTTATGACTTGCGGCGTTATCAGCTGATGTGGGAGGCGCAGTTGAGAGGGCAGGATTTTAGCCCACCCACCGATCTTCCGGATTATCGCCCACCTTCTATGTTTATTCCTCATCGAAGAGTTGGTAGAGGTTTCTACTTCCCTCCAGAGCATCAGGTTGAGGAGCCTCCACGTCACGATCCGAGTGCATTGAGACCGGATATGCCGGTCCGATTTGGTAGTTATACAGGTACATATGCAGGTATGGACGTGAGCCAGGCGGGAGCTGTTGAGCCAACCTTTGCTGAGCAGGTGGTTGGATCATTCTTTGATTATGGTAACATTCCTGGTTACCAACATTATCCACCTCATCCTCCACCACAGTGATTTGTTTGTAAGTTGAAGATGTGAAGCCGTCAGTCAGCTTAAATTGATGGCTTGTATTTATTTGTTTGAACAATTTCGATTTCCGTACTTTCTAATTTTCATTTGGTTGGTTTGTATCCACCCTTTGGGGTGATGAGACAGCATATTTTATTTCCCATTTCCGTTAGTTAGTAGGGTAGAATGTTGCAAGTTTAACTTGATATTATGATGTTGGCTTTTATTTGTGTTCATGTGTGATAGCAAGGTTGTCATTTGCATATGCTGGCAGTAAGTTCAGCGCTCATATTCTTGTTGGCATCATTCCCGCATGGAATACCACATATACCCAGCAAGTTTTTCTTGTCCTTATTTTGCTTTTTAGTTTACTTTTCCCTATTTCCCTTAGTTTGGCTTTGTTATTGGACATTGAGGACATTGTCCAACTCAAGTGTGGGGAGGGGAGGTAAATTATAGATTTTAATGAGCAATGTAACTACACCCTTGGTACAAACTTTTAATCTGTGGAATGTGTTTTGACTTATTAAGGTGGCAATCCCTTCTAGATTAATAACATTGCTAGCATGCTTATAGCACCAAAACACCAAATTGTGAGATTATTAATTCATTGCTAGTAATGATAGGTGTACGGTTTTGGAATTAATAGCCTTGTAAATTTGTCCCTCTCTTAGGCTTTTGGATTTATCCGGAAGTAAGGTTCTCTTTTAGAGCTCTGAACTATGATGTGCAAATTTGAGGTTGATTTTCCATTTCCGAGTTATTTCATTTGCTATGAGTATGCCAGTGATAGCGTTGATTCTAGAACTTATCCTGGTTAATCGTTCCATGGTTTTCTAGATGAAGAAGAGGCAAATTTAGAATAAAACCTTTTTTCTTTGTATGTTTCACCCTTTGTTTCGTAAAATTTGTTATGTGCATGTTTTGTAATATGTTTAGTAGCTAACTACACTAGTTAGTGAACCACCTGTCTAAAACCCTTATGTTTCACTCACTTTTAGTGCAAGAAACAATGGAAAACATGTTGTCATTAGCCTGTTCTTTGTTGAAACAATAGAAAACATGTTGTCATCAGCTGATAGTCGAAGTCCTGGTGGGTCATTGGTTGCCTATGCTAGTGGATGGTTTGGGTTTGTCTTATTATGTCGGGTTGGGATATTCTCATCCAATGGGGTAGTTTGATTTCGACATGGTATTTAGATCAAGTCCGGATTGTTCATGTTAGCATTTTTGTAAATGTTTTGTCACTGTTTCAATATTATAATGAGAATACCAATTAGTCAGAGTAAAAGTAGCTCACAAAAAAAAATGAATAAAAAGAATAAAAGATTTGAAAAACAGAAAAAGAAAAAAAATATTTAAAAAAAAAATGAAAAATGAGCTTGGGCTGTCAGTTGGTATTTCTCTTTTCTGTCAAATCATTTTATGTAAGTTGGTGCATCGTTGTAACCAACAAAGTGTTCTTGAATTGATATATTTGATTAAAATTAAGTTGGCAGGCTTGTTTAAGCCAATATTGGTTAGGTTTGGTTGAATAAGTTGTTTGATTGAGAACTTTTTGGGACGTGGACCGTTGGCAACTAATGACATGGGTTTGTTTGGATTAGACTATATGTGAAAAATTTGTTAAATGTTGTGTTAGTTCTTTGTTAACACTAATTGTTCACCCAAATTTCCATATCCTGTTTAAATGCCCTGTTTAGCCTAATGTTAAAACCTAAAGTCCTCTTCTGATAGACGTTATAGGGCGCTAGCGCCTTGGCGATAAAGGAACGAACCTAGTACAAGCCTATGGTTAAAAGAGTATGCATCACGACTTGGCTATTGAGTGATTATTCAAATATTCAACCCCAAAAGTAAGTTAGTTGGAGTAGGATAGGCGAGATATCACTTGTTCGTTTCATTTGTGCTTATTCGTGTTATTAAGGCTTGTATATCAGTCAAATATTGTCAAACGTTCCAGTTTTCATTTAAGATTAAAAATGCCTAACTATTTATTCTCATTCCTGATTATGGTTGAGCTTCTTTTTGATAACTAAAAATGTGGTTCCATAATGTAACATGGTTTGATTTGTTTTCAGCTTGGATTTACTTGAGGACAAGCAAAGCTTAACTGTGGGGAGATTTGATATGTCGTATTTTATGCCCATTTCCCATAGCTTAAGTAGGTGATTAGTAAGGTTTACGAGTCGTTTTCGTATACATTTGGTGCATTTATGGTATTTGTTAGTGTTTCAGGTTGATAACAGATACCTAAGCGATAATCTGAAGAAAACGAAGTTTCTGGAGTAAAACGAGTGCTTACGGACGTTTTACGAGGCAAGAGAGTGGAGATTAGAAGAAAGTCAAACTAGTTAACACTGGTCAACGCAAAAGTGCGACGCAGTCTAAAGGTGCGTTGCCGTTTTTCATGCCGTGTATCAAGGCTTGTATATCAGTCGAATATTGTCAAACGTTCCAGTTTTCATTTAAGATTAAAAATGCCTAACTATTTATTATCATTCCTGATTATGGTTGAGCTTCTTTTTGATAACTAAAAATGTGGTTCCATAATGTAACATGGTTTGATTTGTTTTCAGCTTGGATTTGCTTGAGGACACGCAAAGCTTAAGTGTGGGGAGATTTGATATGTCGTATTTTATGTCCATTTCCCATAGCTTAAGTAGGTGATTAGTAAGGTTTACGAGTCGTTTTCGTATACATTTGGTGCATTTATGGTATTTGTTAGTGTTTCAGGTTGATAACAGATACCTAAGCGATAATCTGAAGAAAACGAAGTTTTTGGAGTAAAACGAGTGCTTACGGACGTTTTACGAGGCTAGAGAGTGGAGATTAGAAGAAAGTCAAACTAGTTAACACTGGTCAACGCAAAAGTGCGACGCAGTCTAAAGGTGCGTTGTCGTTTTTCATGTCGTGTATTAAACCGCTTCGCAGTTAGCCGAAAGTGCGATGCACTTTTACTATAGACGAAAAGAGATCGGTCAACAAAAGTCAAAGTCAACGAAAGTCAAACCAAAGACTGCGACGCAGTTTGGCGCCGAATCTGTTGAATTTGGGCAACATATAAATAGCTTGCAAAAACATTCTTGAAACCCTATCTTCACTTTCCAGACGATTTTTAAGTGCTTTTGAAGGGTTTTTCTTGTATTCAACCATTTGGAAGGATCTTAAGCTCGATTGGAATCATTTCATTAATCATTTTCAATTCCTTGTATTCGGTAACGATGAATTCTTCTATTTTGATTTGTTCTTTCATATTTAATATGATTGGCTAATCGCCTTTTCATCCATCTTGATGGAGTAAGACAATATGTAAGGATTGCACAATATTTTATAATTCAAGTGATTTGATTTAACGTTGTGTCGTGATCTAAATCTATTAATTCTTTGTCATTTAATTATTGTTTGCGGATAATTTGTATTCAAACTTAGTGGCAACTAGGGTTGGGTAGAAGTTATTTTGATTGCTTGGTTAGGAGCAGTTGGTTCTATGACGGGTACGGTAGAAGGTAATTAATAATTAATAAGAATTAACGGGTTAATGGTTGGGTATAATCAATAGACACAATTGTTATCTGAAATGACCAAAACCATTGTTGAACTAGAAAAGTTGTAAAAAGGCGTCTCGAGGTACCGATCTTAATAATGAAACTAGTTTATACAAGAGAATCAAATAAGTTGTAAACTTGACGGGTACGGGGTTGAAGATTAATTTGAACCTCGGTCATTTAATCACTAATTGAATTTGAACTTCATAAAATGTGCAATCTTAACATGTTGTCGAGCGAAATCAAGATGGGTGACCTTTAAATTCTTGTTTTAAACAACAAACTCTTCTTTCGATTAAACTTGAGGGATTACTAACCAATTTTACTAACTACTTGCAATGTGGTAATTCGGCCACAAAACCCCTCATTTTTACTTGAATCACTTAATTGTTACAATTGCTTATAAAAGTCCTCGTGAACGATCTCGGCTTACCAGCTTTTACTATACTGCATGTGATCAGGTACACTGCCTATGAGTATGTAGTAATCAATATTTCGGTAAATCGTGTTTATAAATTTTATTACTAGATTTCACACATCTGAAGGTTAAGAAGGGGATATATGAGATTCTCCCTAAATATTATTATTTTTAATATGTTCCCCGCGTATTACGCGGGTTAATAATCTAATAGTATAATATACACATCTATCCATGAAATCTTAAACACTAAATTAGAACTACATTAACATCAAACTGCAAACAAACAATATCAATATATGAAAGAATAAAATAGAATTAATGATCCTTTGACAAATCTTAGGTGTTTGTGATTCTTGACTTTCTTCACTTGCTTTACTTTCTTCCATTATTTTGTTCTTAATTAAAGTTAATTAGGGTTGTTGAATGGTGGCAGAAAGATGACAAGAATCATATATAAATTGACAAAAAACGAGATATTTCATATCTGTAACTATAGAAATTAATCGAAAAACCTATTGATGGCCGACGATGATGGCGGATATTGGTGGAGGATGGTAGGAGCAATTTTGAGTTTGTGGTTTGTGATTTTGGATGATGGCAGGTAGGGTTTATAAGTTTTCGGGTCAAGCGGGTCGGAAATAGGCAGATTTGGCCCAATTTGCAAATATGGATCGCAAATCTGATTTGCGATTTTGGTCAATTTGCGATCTCCATTCTTGTTTAAGATTCTTTGTTTCTGTTTGCGATTTTATGGGTATATTGTGAAAAGTAAAAAAAAAAGTTGGGTATTTTGGTATATTTAAGATGTTTTTTGGGGTATTTAGGCTATTTTCTCATAAATTTTTATTTATTCTTAATTTTCTTTTTTTTTTTCTTTTGTTCGATCATAACACGTTCGTAAACAGATACAATGCTCACTTAATCGTTCTTTTGGTTTCATTTACTCTCTATAAGTAAAGACACAGGGTAACACGACCAGAAAAAGGGTAACCAGACCACACTATCTGCGGTGATGTCGTCGCGAAAAGTCACGTACCGTTATCCGTACACTGTTGACTATGACAGTCGACAACGACTTTTGTCTTATTCGACTTTCCACGGTTAAACTAATAATATATTTTAGTACCAACACTATTAATTTATGGTTCCACTATCATGAAACTATAATATAATCTTTGCAACTGATTCATCCTTACTAAATGCATTTTTAAACAATAGTCGATTAATCTGTACCCTGTGGATGTTAGTTGAGAAGCTTGATGTAATTTCAATTTTTCTATGTAAATGTCTTTACTTTTGGCATTGTCTTGGCTCTAGCTCCTCGCTTAGGGCTGTGAATTTGGTCTCGTCATAAAAATAATAATAACTTTTCATATATACTTCGATATCGATATAAAAATAAAGTCAAATTTGATAAATTTCTAACAATATAATTTGTTTGTATCATTTCATCTTTTCAGAAAATATCACTATAAATGCACTTATATAATACCACTTTCATATATTACTTTATTAATCATTATTACCAAGTCTTAGTCGGCCTCAATCCTTATCAATTACAACTAATTTGTTTTTTTTATTCGAACAACAATAATAGTCAAAGAGTGAAAGAGCTACAATGTATGAAATAATTTAAGTAGAAAATCTTTTTAAGGAATATATTGTTCAAACATCTGGTGGGTCATCACTGTCTTCAAAAACAAAATTATGATCATAAGCACGACTTCCATATCGGCATTACAACAAGAGTTTCCTATGTAAATTATGTAAGCTTTTACAAAATCTTATTTATTCTTTTGACATTTTGTTAACAATCTCAAAAACTATTTTTTATTTTGTCTATAAACCACCATTTGGCCTAGGGGTGTGACGTTGTGATTTCTTCATAAGGTTTTAGGTTCAAAACTTACTAACTATAACTTTTTTGGTGGCCAAGGAAAGGGTTTAGAAACGGTTACATTTATATTTTCGTTTTTCCTCTAGAGGTTTTGATTATTTTATGAAATCTTATGTGGGTGTTGAATATTTGTGATTATAGAGTGATTTATGAAGTGGGTTTGTGATGAAGGTTAAATCTTTATGATTATCCTGGATTTTAAAAGAAAATCTGAGTTGGGTTTTAAATTCTGGATTTGCATGTGTTATTTTGTTCAAGATGAAATAAATTTGGATTGTTGGAATAGTCTTTGTTTGATGAATATACTATCAAATTCATAAACAATGTGTGTAGACATACACTTGTAGGTGAAGATACTAGTATCAAGTAGACTCTTGCTTACAATCTTATTCTATATGCATGAAAGTAAACTGTTTCATTGGTTGTAAATAGTTTGATATAAAAAAATATAATAATGAAGAAGTTGTGTGTAATTGGAAGCAATAAACAACATTTCACATCAATGACAACATCATTAACTTATTATAATTATGTGTGATAGTAGAAAAAAATATCTGGATTTAGGTGCAGGTGATTGTTGTTCTACCAAATATAAAGAAAACATTGAAATTGAAAACACTACTCTTCATTGTTTCTTTGTGTAATTGTTTGTAGTTTTTTCTTGAAGAAAAGTGATGGGAATGTTGGGTGTTGTGGGGAACTCATTTGGATGCTCAGCTTCTGGAGAGCGCCTTGTTTCAGCTGCAAGAGATGGTGATTTTCATGAAGCTAAAGCCTTATTGGAATATAATCCAAGACTTGCTAAATATGCCACTTTTGGTGGTCGAAATTCGCCCCTTCATCATGCTGCAGCTCATGGACATAATGAGGTATACCGTCTTTTATCTTGTTACAGCTATATAATTGATCTTGATTGAAAGTAGTTTATATGCAACAGGTTTATGTATTATGGGTTGTCTTAAAGATTGTGCTGTTTTATTTCCCTTTAGATTGTTTTTCTTTTGATCGAGTCAGGAGTTGATATCAATCTCAGGAATGATCGTGGACAGGTTAGAAATTTGTAACTTATGATGGTGGCCAACTGGGCATGTTATGTAATAGGTCAAAGTGAGTAATTTTTTTGATACGTGCCAAACATCCCTTTTTTCCCATATCATCATCATTAACTGAATAAAACAATTTAATACGTTCTATGGAAAACTTAACTCTGTTAAACGCTTTTTGTAATAATTGTTTGACACATTAATAAGTAAATGGGTCGAATTGCCATCTTAACAGTACAATGAGTTACCATTTCGGCATTTGATAAGGTTATGTATTTTTTTTTTCATGTGCACAGACGGCTTTGATGCAAGCAAGTCAATATGGTCGTTGGGAGGTTGTCTTGACCCTCGTTCTCTTCAAAGCCAATGTAAGACATAAGATAACATAACTTACATCCATTTCTAATAGTGACAATTAATAAGGTAACATGTTTATCTAGGTGGAATTGGGGAAAGTGTGTTTTGATAACATAAATAACTTAACGATTATTAAATTTTAGATCCATAAAATGGATGATTTAAACGGAGGTACTGCATTGCACTTGGCTGCTCTCAATGGACATTCGCGTTGCATTCGGATCCTACTTGCTGATTATATCCCTAGTGTTTCTAAACTTTGTAAAATTGTAAAGAAAAGATCAAGAACCGAAGAATTTCTCTTTGAAACCAATGAAGGGTATGCTTCTAATAAAATTATAATCTTGATATCTTCTGTATCAGAATGTGTGATTTTCTTTGGAAGCTTTCTATATAAAGGGATGGATAATTATTATTTTATTTTCATTTATTATTTTATTTTTTTCAGCAACTTACTCTACGAAATAATCAATAAACCAGCTGATGGAGGCGTGACCGCTCTTCATATGGCTGCACTAAACGGGCATGTTGATAGTTTGCATTTACTCCTTGATTTAGGCGCGTCTATAAATAAAGTCACGGTGGAAGATGGCACCACAATTGACTTAATAGGTAACTCATTTTGCTTTTTAATTACTACAAAGAAAAATAATGTGTGTGACTATGAATTCCAAATGATAGGACTCATAGGAGCTTTTCTTAAGCTTTAGTTACAATGCGGAACCGTATTTTTCTGGTTTCAGGCGCTGGAAGCACACCCCTCCATTATGCGGCATATGGTGGTAATCCACATTGTTGTCAAGTATGATTATTCTGCTAAGAAAGTTATTCCTAGAGGAGTAAAATTCTAATGCTAAACGATCTTTTTGGCTGATGTATTGCTATTTGTTTGCATGTTCCAGATTCTGATTGCTAAGGGTGCCAGTCTAACTGCTAAAAATGCAAAAGGGTACGACTTCTATCACCAAATCCATAGTTATAGAAACCGGTTTAGCAATTAACGTATCTCTCAAATACAGTTTTACATGCTTACAAAGTATGAGAAATTGATGAACCAAAATCGATAGTACAGAGAATTTACAGTAACAATGGGTATGTAGGTAACTTGAACTTGTATCTTCAGGTGAATTAACTTTAGTATTTGGTTTTTTCCTATCCTAAAAGATGGAGTCCCTTGGAGGTTGCTCGCTCATGGAACAGAGATTGGCTTGAGGAAATTCTTAGTGCAGAACCACATGACCGAACAACTACTCTCCCTTCTCCATACTTGTGCCTCCCACTTACGAGTGTAGTCAAAATTGCACGGTAAGCATTGATTAAAAATTCCCTTTCAAATTAGATTATTGGCAAGCTACATTTGAATTTTGTCATAAATTCTACACCGATATGCAAAAGGGTTCTTGAATTAATAATAATTAATCAAAAAGACAAAAATTTGAGGTTTCCTTTGTAAGAAATTGGACCAAGTTTGAATTTTGTCTATCACTTCAAAAGTCAATCTGTATCTTATTTTGTTTTTGAAAGGACAGTGAGTACCAGTTGAGTTTTCTTACAAATATTTGACCAGTGAGTAAAAGAGTTCATCGTCCATCAATTTCTTATATATTGGAAACTCTGCTTGTTTTCCTATGTGCAGAGAATGTGGATGGTCTGGTTATCCACCTTTGAATCATACAGAATCATGTGCTATTTGTTTGGAAAACAAGTGCACAGTAGCAGCATCAGGTATTCCTCATATAATTACGACTCCTTTCTATATTAATTAGTTAAAGGTCACGTAACTATATTATATTAATCACAGGCTGTTTACACGAATTATGCACTCGATGTGCTTTATATCATTGTTCCACTAGTAGTGCCTCAAGTTCAACCAACGGGCCACTGGGTTCAATCCCCTGCCCGTTCTGCCGCCATGGGATTGTCTCATTCAAAAAGCTAGCGACAACAAAACAGCGTCTTCAACCATTGAAACCGAGCTCATCTCTCTCTTGCTGCTCGTGTTGTCCAATGCTCAAAGATAACAATATAGCCAAAACAGAAACAACTCCATTATGCAACCCCAAACCCGCTTCACGGTCTTTAAACTCCCAAAATTTTCGGTCAATGACACTGAAGGCTAATATATGTACTAGAAGTACGGACACAATCTCATCATTGGTTCGACGATCTCAGCTAGCAAGATACTCAGGTTCAAGTTTTCGGAGTTCTGATTCACGTTCAGAAGGCAGAAGATCATGGTTGTGTTCTTTTAATGAACCCAGTATAAATCCCCAGTGATTACTGAAAGGAAAACTGTGAAGAACATGAATATCACATGACACAACATTTGGATGGAAAAGATAATAGATCCTAATTAATTGTTTAAAGGTTTTTATATGGTTTTGTTTAGATATTTGATTAAAGAGCTACTGATGCTTTTGTAAATACACCATATGTGCCAGTACCACAAATCATTTGGCATTTTAGTGGTTTGTAAATAATAAAGAATGAAAAGAATATTTTTTTGGATTGCGATAAAATTGTGCATTTTGAACATGTCCAATCTAATAATTCATCACAAAATTTATGCCACTAGAAAAGGTATTATGACATTGGTACTACATTTTCACTTTGAACCTAATTTACGGTATTGTTGGTGAGTGACGCCGATAATTTTAAGTTCGTGGGTGGCGGTATTGGTCAGATGTAGGCGCGTAACAAGGAAAAGACCATACCAGTTTTGACGCTTAAACCGGTAATCCTAGACTATTAGTTCACTTAACTAGATTAAAACCTGGTCGGTGACCAGGTTACAAATAACCTTAATTTGCATCACATATTGTGAAAAGTATAAGTCTTGTAGTAGATAAAGATGAAGTTTATTGTGAAATCGAGCATAATGCAAGATAAACTTTTAACACTTATATATTTTAGGATAACATATTTTCTTTTGAACGGCAAATTTGGGCTCATGTCTCCATTCCTGGGAGCATTTTGCTCACACCAGGATTTGAACCCAAGACTTCTCAGTATCAGGCTCCACCATATACCAATCCATCTATTGATGATTGATATATTTTAAGATAACATATTGAGTCTATTAATACCCGATCCAACCCAAAACCAACGTGAAAAAAACCGGGTTATATTTGCATATTTTGGATCCTCCATCCCGCCAAGTTGATTCTTTCGGGCCGGTTGACCTTTCGGATTAACTGGTCGACCCGTCAACCCGAAAATATATTAAACTTATATAAATTTTTCAATAGGTCGATCCACCATGCCATATGACCAATGAACCCATAACCTGTTTGACCTAAAATCAATCCGCCAACTTACGAACCCACCAACCCATGTGACTTGTGTTAGCTAAAATTAACCTAACAACCCACCTAACCCGCGATCAATTTTTTGTGGATTGATGGGTTGGGTTTAGGTTAACGAATTGACAACTTTGGGTTGAGATTTTTATCTGGATTTTCATATCATTTCGGGCTCGGGTTGGGTATTTTCAACCCCCCTCCTCTATGTCGACCCACCATGCCATATGACCCATGAACCCATAACCCGTTTTACCTAAAATCAATCCGTCAACCTACGAACCCACCAACCCATGTGACTTGTGTCAGCTAAAATTAAGGCAGAAGATCATGGTTGTGTTCTTTTAATGAACCCAGTATAAATCCCCAGTGATTACTGAAAGGAAAACTGTGAAGAACATGAATATCACATGACACAACATTTGGATGGAAAAGATAATAGATCCTAATTAATTGTTTAAAGGTTTTTATATGGTTTTGTTTAGATATTTGATTAAAGAGCTACTGATGCTTTTGTAAATACACCATATGTGCCAGTACCACAAATCATTTGGCATTTTAGTGGTTTGTAAATAATAAAGAATGAAAAGAATATTTTTTTGGATTGTGATAAAATTGTGCATTTTGAACATGTCCAATCTAATAATTCATCACAAAATTTATGCCACTAGAAAAGGTATTATGACGTTGGTACTACATTTTCACTTTGAACCTAATTTACGGTATTGTTGGTGAGTGACGCCGATAATTTTAAGTTCGTGGGTGGCGGTATTGGTCAGATGTAGGCGCGTAACAAGGAAAAGACCATACCAGTTTTGACGCTTAAACCGGTAATCCTAGACTATTAGTTCACTTAACTAGATTAAAACCTGGTCGGTGACCAGGTTACAAATAACCTTAATTTGCATCATATATTGTGAAAAGTATAAGTCTTGTAGTAGATAAAGATGAAGTTTATTGTGAAATCGAGCATAATGCAAGATAAACTTTTAACACTTATATATTTTAGGATAACATATTTTCTTTTGAACGGCAAATTTGGGCTCATGTCTCTATTCCTGGGAGCATTTTGCTCACACCAGGATTTGAACCCAAGACTTCTCAGTATCAGGCTCCACCATATACCAATCCATCTATTGATGATTGATATATTTTAAGATAACATATTGAGTCTATTAATACCCGATCCAACCCAAAACCAACGTGAAAAAAACCGGGTTATATTTGCATATTTTGGATCCTCCATCCCGCCAAGTTGATTCTTTCGGGCCGGTTGACATTTCGGATTAACTGGTCGACCCGTCAACCCGAAAATATATTAAACTTATATAAATTTTTCAATAGGTCGATCCACCATGCCATATGACCAATGAACCCATAACCTGTTTGACCTAAAATCAATCCGCCAACTTACGAACCCACCAACCCATGTGACTTGTGTTAGCTAAAATTAACCTAACAACCCACCTAACCCGCGATCAATTTTTTGTGGATTGATGGGTTGGGTTTAGGTTAACGAATTGACAACTTTGGGTTGAGATTTTTATCTGGATTTTCATATCATTTCGGGCTCGGGTTGGGTATTTTCAACCCCCCTCCTCTATGTCGACCCACCATGCCATATGACCCATGAACCCATAACCTGTTTTACCTAAAATCAATCCGTCAACCTACGAACCCACCAACCCATGTGACTTGTGTCAGCTAAAATTAATCTAACAATTCATTTAACCTGTCGATCGATTTTTTGTGGATTGATGGGTTGGGTTTAGGCTTACGATTTAACAACTTTGGGTTGATATTTTTATCCCGATTTTCATATCATTTCGGGCTTGGGTTGGGTATTTTCAACACACCCCCCCCCCCCTCTAATTAACCCTGTTGGAATATCCTAAAGTCAAAGACCTTACTAATGGCTTATCAACCCAATTGTCAACCTATACTACTACCCTTAATAAAATAATCTACAACATAGTTTCTTAACCCTTGAAATAATTACATACCCCCTAAACATTAAGTACTTTAATATTTACCACCACGCCATTATTACCGTCACCATTATCGCCCCCACCACTCATCAACGCCACCGCCACCACCTGTCGCTGTCACTTATTACAGCCACTCGCAGCCACTATTGTCACATCGTCTCCGCTACTACTATCGTTGCCAGATCACGTGGGCATGTATTTTGTATTTTCTTTAAATATCATATAATGTTTGTTTTTTATCACTACAATAACAATAGCCCATTTTTATTATGAAGTATATGCGCAAATTATGTAAACCAACTACTTCTTTTTTTCTCTATATGTAACAATACCATATTGCTATCTATTTAGTCAATTCTAAACTATACTTTCGAGTTTTTCCTTTTTTATTATCCCATTCTACACTTAATGTTTATATTATAAATTGGTATTTTATTATGAAACTTATATGAGTTAGTATTAGTTGAATTTGGTACATCAAATACTAAAAAATGTTTGACATGGTTAAAAAAATTATAAGTATCTTAAATACCATGAATGGTTGCTATAACATCATATGGAGAAATATGAAAATATATGAATGTTACAACACAATACATTCTAGGGAAATGATGGGTACAACGGCTATACTCAATGTTACGTAATGGTGTAACAAATTAGACCTTTGAGCTTTATAAATATACAATAATGTCCCCTGAATTTTAACTGTGTGGTATCTAAACTATGTATCGCCATAGTACATATGTTATCTCCATACATTCTTTATCTTAGATGCTTGAAAATGATGATGAATTGAAATCAGGAGAAAAGATTTACATTTTTTATGATGGCATGTAATATATCCTTTACGCATTTATAAAAATATGAGTTATTAATTACGTTTTTTTCACTTTCCCTAATGAAACTTAAAAATCATTTCGTTTCTATGTGTAAAAAATTTAGGAGGGTGTTTGGGATTGCATTATAAAATGATTATCTGATTATTACGTTTGTAAAACGTAAATAATTTAAAAAAATGTTTGTATGAAAAAGTGATTATTGGCTATGAAAATGCAGTTTTGGAAAAGCATGTACCTGCATGCTTTTTCAAAACGCAGTTTTGAAAACGCATAATCTATTTTGAAAAAGCAGATTTTGTTTTGTAATCGCAATACCAAACACCCCTGCATTAGAAATGTTTACCAATCATAAAATCTTGGCATGTATAAAACAACGTGTTTGACTTTTTTTTATTCAAAGGTGTCGAGATTTTTTCCTGTCTTTCTTTAAGTTGTATTTATAATATACTAAAAACTTATGTGAATGTACAAGTCTTTTATTCATGGAATGTACAAGTTCTTATAATAACTTATGTGAATGTACAAGTTTTTTATTCATGGAATGTACAAGTTCTTATAATACAGGAGTAATATTTTTTACCATTCTTTTGTTTTAACCCATTAAACTTTCTAACTTTTAACTTTTGTCCTTCATTAAAGTTTTTGTTTGTATTTTCTTGATACTAAATTTTGGATTCTCATATTTTTATCAAACAACTTTTACACAGTACGGTTTTACTTTAATTTTCATCCGTCTTTTTATATATCTATTTTTTTAAATATATTACTAAAAACTAATAATTTTTTCCGATTTTACATTTTAACCCCTTAAAGTTTTTATTTTTTCACTTTTGTCCCACATCAAAGTTTTCGTTTGTATTTTCTTGACACTTAACTTTTGAGTTTTTATGTTTTCATCAAACAACTACTTTCACACAGTATGGTTTTACTTTTAATTTTCATCCGTCTTTTTATATATTTAATGTTTTTAATATATTTCTAAAAGCCTATATAAATGTACAAGTTCTTTATGCATGAAGTATACAAGTTTCTATAGTATATAATAATTTTTACCAGTTTTCAATTTAACCCCCTAAAGTTTCTATATTTTCACTTTGTCCCAAAATTTCATTTTTATTATATTGACACTTAACTTTTTGGTTCTTATGTTTTTACCAATAAAACTTTCACACAATTATGGTTTTACTTTTAACTTTTATCCGTTTTTTTATATATCTAACCTTTTTAATATATAATAAATTTTATCATCTTTACGTCTTACGTTCATGTAATATTTAAAGCGTTCATATAACACATAATAATATTTACCAATTTTCATTTCTCCCTAAGGTTTCTATCTTTTAACTTTTGTCGCACATCAAAGTTTTCGTTTCATTTTCTTAACACTTAACTTTGGGTTCTCATGTTTTTATCAAACAACTTTTACACAGTTATGGTTCTACCTTTAAACATTTGATTTTTTATATTTTCATCCGTCTTTTATTATATATAATACATTATGTAACATTTAAAACGTTAATATAGTTATTGTATATATTTTTATATATCTTATTATTAATTTTTTACATTTTTTATTGTTATTGTTATATGTTTAGTTGTCTTTTTAAAATTTCGGTTTAAATATTTGATATAAATCTGGTTCTAAAATATTATCGTGTAAAAGTGTATCCCGCATCAATGTACAGGTTAAAAAACTAGTTTCTATACTAAAAACCTTGCCATGTATGTTTATGATATTTATAGTAATTTGAATTTCAAAGGGCTAAGATTACACCTTTTATTTATTTTGAATGGTTTAGATCAAAAGTGAAGATTAATTTTTTCTCTATGCTTTTATATATATATATATAATGATTAAAAAGACAAACAAACCGATTGTACAGTTCGCTTGCCTCCTTTAATAATCAATACCGTGTACATTTTTGTGTACAAAGTGGAAATCTTGACCCTTAGATAAAAATTAAATCTTAGTCCTAACATGTTAAGGTAATGTTGACCCTTAAATAAAAATTAAAGGTCAAGATTTTAAGATAATCTTTAAATCTTAGCCCTTAACTTTTATTCAAGAGTCAAGATTTTTTCAATTTGACTAAGGTGAGGAAATAACTTGAGGGAATTTTTTCCCATGAAAACACATAAAGTTAAAAAACATATGAAATTTTAGACTTAATAGAACAAGTTTGGGTTGGGTTAACTCATTAGAACTTTTATAGTCGTTTCTTCCACTGATTCTAAAAATATGGATAAAACTGTTTTGTATACCGTATGTAGCACCTCAATGGCTAAAAATACAGACCAATTGGTCTAACCGTGACAGACGACGCTTCTAGCTCGCTTAACCCCACGTTCTAGGGAAAAACCAACCCGTCTGTCCGCAAAAATGACAATAGATTAATGGTAAACCCCAGTACAATCATAGACTTGAACCTAAATTTTCCCCGACCAAACCGCCGACTCTTATGTCAAATCCCGCATAAAATGGTTTTGTACATTTGATGATCGAAAAAAAAAAAAAAAGGTTTTCAACTTTTTGGGTTGCTTACACTTTACTTATTTGTTTGACTCAGTGATTGTACAGGTTAGAGATATTAAATACTATTCTTTTTTTTTTCCCTTTAACTTGGCATGGCCGCAATGACACATCAGTCCAAATTCGATGGTTGTGTTTGGCTACATTTTCTTGCAAAGCTTCTAATTTGTATTTTTATTGTAAGTTTGTTTTTTTAAGAACACAAAAACAAAACAAACAAAAAAATTCTGGTTCATGTACATGGTCCATGATTATTGGCTTAAGTGGTTCATAGGTCAGGGTTATTAGTTCGTATGTTTGGACAGTTGTGTATATAACATTTTGGATTCATTTATGTTTGGCTCTTTTAACCATTGTTTTTCTTTAAAGTCCCATGTTTTTTTATTCAGTAGTTTGTTTGTATGTTAATCACTTTATTAGTAGTCATTGTTGTAATTGTTCATTATTTATATGATTACATTACTAACCAAACCAAATTTTAAGGTTCTTCCTGATTTTACTAATTAATCTTCCACCCACAACCAAGTAAAAGATTGTAGCTATATATATCAAGCTAGCTATACTATTGATCAAGATAGTCCATGAATTTATTAACAAGTAGTGATAAGCAAGGAATAAAAACAACAATAGACATTGTTAGTAGATTTATATATCCTACAATTTACAACTCCTACAATGAGTACATCAACTATACATAATACTTAAATCTAAAAAATAAGAAAAAACCCAAGCTCAAGAGGGATAGTCAAAACATAGAACACGAGAAAGTTAGACAGATGACGAATAAGGAGTCAAAATAAATTGGGCTTGAAAAGCGTGGAGGCCTTACAAGACGGGCGTCAAAAGTCTTGCAAGGTCAAGAAAAAAATACATAAAAACATAAGAAATTCGAAATTGAAGAGTAGAAAAGCTCAGGTAGGATAACGCCAGGTGACATGCTAAGTCCCAATGTTTTTGATGTTCGACATTGAAAAGACAGTTTGGTAACAACAATAGTGATTGGTGACCAATGTACGTGGATACATGATTGTTGACGGCGGTGAAGGCCGAGAAGAGTTTGAAATGTGTAACATTATTTTAATAGTGGTGATGGTGGTTATTATGGTGGTTGGTGATGGTGTGATTGTGAAGTGATGGAAAGAGGCAAATTTTTGATGTCAATTGAAGAGACTTGTAAAGGATGGACTGCATATATAGACCATTAGAATGAGTGTGCATATCCAGCATTTAATATCTTGGTTAGTTTGTATATCACCAAATGGAATATTTCAATTTAAGTCCATGGGCTTCAAGTTTTAACACCCTAAGTACTTTGTATTTTGTAATAGTTATTCGTTTAAGAATTGATTTGAGAGTTGATTGGTATTTACTACTCGTAGTTGTTTAATTAGTGATATGTTTACGGGTTTAGTACGCCGGAATGCAACAAACTATGCCCAAAAGGTTATAGTGTGCACAAACTAATGTTTTTCTTTATTGTATGCATAAACTTAATAAAAAAGTTTATATCATGCAACTTTTTGTGACCGACCAATAAAAACCTTACACGTGGCCTGTTCAAAAAAAAAAATTTACACGTGGCAACTTATACGGGTTGTCACGTGTACACATTGCATGATTTGAACATTTTTACTAAGTTTATGCATATAATAAAAAAAACGTTAGTTCGTGTACACTATAACTTTTCGGGCATAGTTTTTTGCATTCCGACGCACTAATCCCTATGTTTATAGCTAAATTGATGTTGAAGTTTTTAGTACATAATAATATTTGTTATATAGTCAAGTTATATAATATTTTTTTGGCTAATATCACAAATGGCCCCTATAGTTGTTGAAATTAGTATTTTACACCCTGTGCTCGGTTAATGTCTCTAGATGCCCCTCTCGTTGCATTTTTAATCACCAGACACCCCTGATTCAAATGTCTGTCCATGAGAAGCCGTTAATGCTCTTACGTGCTACCCACTTAAGGGTATGTTTGTCATTTTACTCTGGAAAACACATCCAAAAAGGGATCTCATTTCCACGTGCGAGGTGGTTATGTCATTTCACACAAATAATATCTATCTATCTCAATCATCAATCCAGATTTGTTCTAAAAAACATTTCATCTCATTCACATCTAATTTTATTTCTCATATGTAAAATTAAAGCCATTAACTCTTATACCCATAGTTGTCAAACTCGTACGAGTCACGAGTCGACTAGTACGAGTCGAGTCAAAATCAAGTGAAAATGAGGCGACTCGACGAATAACTCGTTTTGCTCCAGACTCGTAGCATGACTGGGATTTTGTTTTGCGAGTCGGTACGAGTCATACTCCGAATCACGAGTCACACGAATAATTTTTTATTTTTAATTTATTTTATTTTTTTTAAACATAACTCTTTTATATGCTTTCAAATTTGTTTTTATTTTAATAATGTTTATTATTTTTAACAATATCAATACAATATTATATTTTTACAATAAAAACTTATATATAATTATAAAATTATTTATTATCAAATATCCTGACTCTTACAATTCGAGTCACATTTCGATTTACGAGTCGAAAAATCAGATTTTGAGTCAAGTAAAAAATACCGAGTCGATAACTATGCTTATACCTATATCTATCTATCTATCATCATCAAAAGAAAAAATAAACCTCCCAAGAATGAAACTTTTTATTTTCCAGATCTTAACAACAATCAGATCATTATCATCGAACACCTTTAACTTCCTAATAAAGGTCAAAACTCAAAAGCCAATTCTAAATCACAGTTATATAGATTGAAAGTCATTATATCAAGAAAAACAGAAGAAAAAAAACAAATAAACAAGTATCCGATCTAAATCTTAAGATCGAGTGCAAAAGCACAATCTGAGGGTGCATAAGATACAGATCGGAAGAGCGGAGGATGTCGCAGCCCGTGAGACAAAGAGGTGGTCGGCCGGAAATCTTCCTTCATCTTGAACTCCGATTTCATCTTCTTAGTGTATGCATTATATACATTCGATTTCATCTTCTTAGCTTATTCGTAACCACCGCCGGCTGTGACAAGATGGGTTTTTGTAGGATGGACCGGCCTAGAAATTAAATCGTCCAGCAAAACAGCTAGGAAATGAAATCTTTTTTTCGGATGTTAGTTTAATCTATACCGAAGGAAATGAAATCCTTTTTGTGGCGGTGACAAGTATCTTTTTGTATTTTTCTTTATTGGTTTTTTTTATAAAGTTTTTGGCTCACATTTGTCTAGTAATGAAACAAAACCGCATTTCATCAGAATATTTCATCTAAAAAATTGAGGTGAAAATTTTGATCAAAGATGGTTCTAAACCATATTGGTGTAAAGAATTATATATAACTAGTGGTAGTTATTTGCCCAGATCTATGTTTGTATTCATTCTTTTGATATAATTATTATTTTATTTATTATTATTAGTGTTTAATATACGGGGTATATCGTAGTAATATATATATACATGACTTTTTTTTTGTTAATTTTACTCAACTAGTTGTTTGAGATCTGGAATAAAAAATTGTTATTGTTTGGTGATGAGGAAAAGATTTGAAACAAAAAATTGTTATTGTTTTTGGTGATGAGGAACAAAAATAAAGAATCTGAGAAGAAAATGAATTAGAGGAGGAGATGATGCGTTAGAGTAAAATGATAAACATACCCTCACGTGGGTAGCATGTGAGGACATTAACGGATCGACATGGACGGACGTTTAAGTCAGGGGTGTCTGATGATCAAAAGTGCAACAAGAGCGGCATCTAAAGACATTAATCGAGCATAGGGTGCATGCAAAATGCTAAATTCGACAACCACATAGGTCATTTGTGATATTAACCCTATTTTCTTTGCCATTCTTTTATGATACATTTATCAACCTTATGTTATTTTATTTTATGAATTTTTCAAAGTTACATAGTTCATAATTGTGCTTTAAATATGACTTGTGAGATTACTTAATTAGTTAATTATATAGTTAAAAAAAATATCCCAACTAAAAACTATGATTGTGAACAAACTAAACATCCTATAATTAAATTGTTCATGAATAGTTCTTAAACGAACAAATATACACATGAAAAATTCATTCATTTATGTGTATGAACATACAATCGAACGTTGATTTGCTGTTAAATTGTATTTGTTTATATTTGTTTGTTTTAATTAATAACCATAAATGAATAAACATGAACATTTCATGTTCATGATTTTTTTTCTTAAAAGCATAAGAACTTAGCAATACATCCTTAAATCGATGTGTCCAATTTGAGTTCGAATCTCAATTTGATCTCTCATATTTTGGATGAGTATAGCATTACAAAGACCCCTTTATAAATATTTTTGACAGATTTTAAATTCATGACCCAAAAATGAAACCTATTAAAAGAAAACACGCTGACCATTATATCAAAACCCCAATTAAAAACGGTAGTATGGTGGTTCTAATGTGACCTTCTTAATGCATGTGAACGAGTAAGCAATTTTTAATTAAATAGTCTAATGTAAGTATTACGTAACTAAGCAAATTTTCATGATTATTGTAATAAAAATGTAAGTTAGTAAGTACATTGTATTTTTGTATGACGAGAGCAAGTACCCGCGTATTGCGGCGACGAGATGGTGGTAGTTTTTTATACCTAGGTTATAGAGTGTGATAGTCAAATGCCTTAGCCGTACGGGTTCCGGCCTAGGATTTAAAAATTTGTCGAAAGTATATCGAATGACATCTCTAATGAAAGAGCATGAAATTTTAAGAACACCCACACAATTTTTATAATTTATCGATGTATGGTTTTTGAGATAAAAAATTTTGAATGAATGGGAGGAATAAATGATTTATGCAGCAGAGAGAAAAAAAATAATTGATTGAGATTTGAGTAGAGAGAAAATGTATTATAGTTATTTTAGGTAAATATATAATGGATAGGAAAGGCATTTTGGGAAATATTTAAAATCAATATTGAAAATTTCGAGTTCAATGTTAAAAATATAAGAGAAATCTGCTTTATAATATAGTATAGATATATTGCGATTATGGATGCTTCAACTGAATTCTTCCTCAAATATGCATGTCTTTTTCACGTTCTCGATCTTGAAACATATAATCACTTCACTATTTTTAAGAACAAGAAAAGGATTACTAGATTGATTACTTCAATTCCACTTCAAATTTAGCTGCATTCTCATATATGTATTGAAAAAAGTCAAGTATATGAGCATAAAATTTCTTCTTATCGAAATTTTCATAGGATTTATTATCCTGATTAATAAATCCCGTTTTTTTCTATTCCAACTCTGTTACACGAGTCATAGATGTGGTGAAGTGAACCAATGATCTTTAGTTTAACCAGACCAAAAGTAAATATAAAGAAAGAAAAGGGGGGCGAAGTAAAAAAGTAAATAGAAAGAGACAGAGAAAGGGTGTAATGTGACGGAACAAAAACAATCACTGCACAAACACATCTTTTACTTCTGAGATACTCTATTAAAGAATAAAGGCTCCTCTCATATACGGCAATGAAATTATTACTTTAAAGAAACATCTATTATAACTTTTGAATTATTGATTGATATATATGTGACTTATTTAGCAAGCATAAGAATAAAAGTAAAAGGATTTAGTATTGGTATATGAATTTCACTCATTTTCTTCAGAATTTATTTTTTGATTAGTCATGGGTTAATACCAAAACTTTAAACTTTAAGTAAGGATGAACATAAATTCTTAAATACCGGTACCTTCCTGGTACGGATCCGATCACAATTCAGGAAGTGGTATCGAATCATGTAGAATCAAGAAATGTACCCACTTTTGTTGGTTCGACGGATTTGAGATCGTGTTATTGGAAAATGGTACTGGAAACTAGAAGTGGAAACTAGAAAGTGAAGACGTATCTCAAATGAAACCAATATTGGTACCATATTTTGGTAGTTTTTTTGGATTGGTACAATTGTTTGGTGATTAGTACGGGACGGTACTAATCTCACGTTCATCTTTACTTAAAGTACATTTATAAAATTACCAAATTAATCATATTTATCAATTTTTCAAAATTTTTACGTCAAAGTAAAATAAAAAGAATCAATCAAAGGCGACCCATCAATTCCAATTATGAATCCGTTGGCGTTGGGTCTCTTAGATCATTTGACCTCGGGGATCCGACATTAATCCTCTCATAATTGATTCTGCTTTTTGACATAGCTTCACTCACGTTATAAATTTTCTTAAACTTAACTTATCTAAGGTAATTATTTGTAAGCAAAGAAGTAGTTTGTCTCTGGTGTCTTTTTTTCTTTTCTTTTTTTTTTTTTTAAATCAACTTTGAAGGTTTGTAGATGGCCTCTAGCAAAAATGAACAAAATAACCGAGATTCACCCATGTTCATTTCGATCTGACTGAACCTAGCTTCGATGAATACCGCTTCAAACAATTTTAGTCGTATGTATGATATGGATGGATATGGATGGATATGAGTATATGACTTTGTGAATTGGGAACAGATTCGAGCCTATGACTAATTTATAAAGTCTACCGGTAGTACAGTGGACACATAACAATTATACTTATCACCTTTCTTAAATTTTTGTTAATTAAGTCAACAGATAAATTGTACATTATGTTATATATATAATCGGTAATAAAGTTTGAGTTGTTTAAAAAAGATATCATATTAACTTTTTTTGAGAAAAGGAAGATTGATAACACGAAATCCCTGAGAAAGTTTCAGAATCCAGGGTTGGTTTTGCATTGAGTTATCAATCTCTTGGAAAATGAAAGGAGTTGTGTTTTGCAGGTGCCTACATCTATATATGCTAGTAATCTAGTATGCTACAACTTTAAAGTATTCAACACACGCCATCATATTTCCTGCTTTTTCTTTATTTTATTGTGCATAGTATACATAAACTCATAAAGTTTATACAAGTATTATTTTATTTGATTCACAGAAACTTTATATATTAAATATATATGATGTTAGGGTTTATGTAGACACCTAAGTTTGGGTATAGAACCCTTATATTTTGTTTTTTTTTAATTCATAGAAAACATGAGACCAAATATTTTTTTAACTTCTTATAAAGAAAATTGGATTAAAAGATTAAGCATAATTTTTATTCTCAAAATGCCCCTTTCTGCATATTTATGGTTCTCAAATTGTCCCCTCTACACGCTACAACATTAAAATACTATATAGTTCTAAAACAATCGACATAATCTTATACTCTATATTTTTGACACTCTGTAATCAATGTATTCATTCAAAAAGGTGGTTAAAAAATTCCGTCGCAATGCGCAGGTACAATGCTCGTATATATATATATACAATAGAACCTCTATAATTTAATACTCCATAAATTAATAACCTCGATAAAACTAATAATTTGTCCGGTCCGAACTTGGAACCAGTACAAAATCGGATCTCAATCAATAAAATAATAAGATAATAACTTTTTTGAAACCCTAATATAAATATATTAGTCCCAATAAAATTATAAATTAATAATTCCTTAAATATTTCAAAGTTTTAGCATTGTCTATTAAAATAATGAATCTATAGTCACTTGATTTTTTTGGAACTTGGAATCTAAGTTGAATTCATCTTTAAATTTTCTCATGGCATTTAAGAGTTGGCACACTATCTTCTCGTATTGTAACAAAAAGTTGTGAAGTGTTCAATGATCTTTTGAGAGTGTTTTATATTATAGTTTAACTAACTTTTAGATCAAAAGTTTTGTCAACCCATTGCACCAAATTTTGTTGGGTACACCCTTGATGATCTCTCTTATATTTGTATAACAATTTTTGTTGTTGATTGGTCATGGACTCATGGTTGATTTTTTTAACACC
The DNA here is from genome assembly GCF_010389155.1 of Erigeron canadensis. Taxonomy (NCBI): domain Eukaryota; kingdom Viridiplantae; phylum Streptophyta; class Magnoliopsida; order Asterales; family Asteraceae; genus Erigeron; species Erigeron canadensis. Next base: position 8,900,578 of record NC_057763.1, read on the forward strand.
TTTTAGTTTAGAAGCCATAGTTGATATGATTTTAAAACTTATCCTTGAGCATTTTATAGTGAGAAATCTAGCATCATGTACATTGAACTATCTTTAATTCAAAACAATGCACTTGACAAGTTCATTTAGTTTAATGTGTCAACATAAATTAAAAATGGAAATTAAAAAGGGAAATTTTGAAGGTCATATATGAATACTTTAAATTAATAATTTATTAATTTATCGATATGATAATATCTTGATAAATTTATAAAAAAAACCCCGGTTCCGACATTATTAAATTATAAAGGTTTTACTGTATATATATAGGGTAAGGTTATTATATATATATATATTATATAAAATAAAACAATAGTTATCATAGCTTTTTAAAGTCATCCAACTCAACTTGAAATTATCTTTAGATAGATATTTACTATGTGTCATCTTTATGAATTTTTCCCATACTACATTACTTTTTTCTTACAATATCAATAAAATAAAATCACAATATATTATGAATAAAATAATCAGCTTTTAATTTGTTTCTAAACAAATAATTGCTAGCACCTTTTTTCCAATATATAAGTTTGTTAATTACTAACATATAGAAGCGTTTATATTAATATGTGTTTTATACTAAATCAATATAACAAGTTTATTTCACAAAATTGTTATTGCTAATTGTTTGTATGTATTCTAATATTTTGTTTGTCCACTCATTTATGTAGTGGATTTGACTATTAAGAAAATTTTGAATATTTGATTTTTAAATATTTTCAATTATTTTATATAATTTTTTATTGAAACATTGCTTATTAGAGATTTTATTGATTCAATACTAAAAGTTTTGAAAATATAATCCACGAGCTGCGCATCTTGCGGGGTAAAAATCCTTGTATATATATATATTAAAAAAATTAGTATGTGATGAATTATACATCCAATCTTAAGTGTCTAACAGTTATGTTTTTTTCAAGATATATATTAACTTTATATTTATATACTAGACTGTAAAGATTCGAACAAATGAAATCGCAAAAGGATTGATCATCAAAAAAAAAATCGCAAAAGGAGACATACATATATATTATAACTTTTACCACGTGGTAGACTTTATAAAGATTGGTGACTTATACTTGGTGAATAACTAAATATAGAACTTTACACAAAAATTTTAAAATCGACGACTAGGTCAACTGGTTACATGTTAGAAATCCAACAGGAAACCTATTTTTTTTTTTAAAGTAATTTTTATTTATAAGTCGTCAAACTAACACGAATTGTGGAGTGACATGTATACAAACACTAAAAATTACAATTTATACATTAAAGAGATTCCAATCTTGCCAACTAATTGAGCAATGCCTCGATCGATTTTTGTACCATAAGTAACTTATAGTTTTAATCTTTTGAATGACCTTCTCCACATCAATATTCTTGCCTTCAAATTTCAATTCATTCTTCGCCTTCCAAATACACCAACATGCTACAAAAACCACACCTTTAAACACTTTTTTCCTTTTTCTTCCTAAACCCATATCTTCTTCAATAGAGAATAAGTCTTTAACTGGAATCCTATAGTTAAAGGAACTTTTCTTTGACAAATGAGACATAAGAGCCTATCACTTTGCAAAATAAGTTTTCTGCAAAAAATAAAAAAATAAAAAATCAAAATTTGTATACCCGGCACTGTTAGTGTCGGGTTCTTCCCAGTCAGCTAAACCCAGGGTTGCCAATGCCAGTTTCGTTTACGTGGCAAACGAACATTGGCTAAAAATTGGTAAGTGGTACGGGTATCTTCTTTGCATTTAATGTATACTGCAAAGCAAGAACAAGAGTAATAGTGAGAATGGTGGGAATCTAGAACCTATCATTATCAATGCCGGATTGAATATGATTTGGATGAACTCGACATTAGGAATGCCGAGTACACTGGTTTTCCAAAAGTTTGGCCGGAAACTCCTTTTGCAAAGTGATATGCTTTTATGCCTCATTTAGCAAAAAACAATCGAAAAATGTTACCAATTGCTATACGAAAAAAAGGCAATATATTTTAGACACGTAATATTTATACGGTATGTATAAGTTATTGTAGTTTATGATAAAACTAACGATAAAAGTATTACCTTTAAAAAATAGTTGGCTTATAAACACAAACACCTCGAAAATTACTGTCTAGAAGTTTCATCTTGTTAATTACTAGATGATTTTCTTTTTCTCGTGTACAACAAATATTAGTATGTTAATGTATAATGTAGTAATAGTAATTATTCTATATAAAAAAATTGTTGTAAGTTTATTATAAATTATCAACCAAATGTCATGTAGTCCCGAGTACTTTCTAAAGTTTCACATATTGGCATATTGCCATCCACTGACACATTCAATTACGATGTGTTAGTTTCATCATTCAAGTACGTACATTTAAGGGTTCACAGATAATAAGAAAATATAGAGAGAATTTACCACTTTATATCCAAAAAACAACTTAGAGTTGATGCATGTTAATTAACTCAGTTTTACACAAAAATAAGGACCATCACTCTATTAAACCTTTAAACTCGTTGCAAATCCAAAACCAATAAATGATACAAGCTAAAGTAGGTTCTACCTTGTTTATTGATATGGACTAGCCAGCCCAATAAAAGTACAGCCCCAAATAAAGACTATCATGGAAGCATGGCCCAAGAGACAAGTTAAAAAGGGTATATTGAAAAAGTAATCGGAGTAATGGATTTGTATGCAATCTTCCACCAAACTACCAAAGCATATTCCTTTGATTTCCACATGTTTTTGTTATTTCAATCCACCAATTTGAACCGAACCTGAACCGAGAAACCTGAACGGCTGAACTTGTCTTTGGAAATGGATTCAATCCAAAAACCCGGATGTTGTTGAACTAATCGGGTGACCAGTTTTGACCAACATTGGTATTTGGTTATATTGGGTTATATAACAAATTATCATATTAAATCACAAAGCACGCACTAAAACTATGTAGCTAATTAATTAACCAAAAGAGATAGAATATACCTTTAATTGAAGATGAAAAGTAAGAAACTTTATTTGAAAGGTTTAAAGTAAAACCTCTCTACGATTGCACATACAACACTAGAATGTATGCGTGCTAGCACTTGATCACGAACCGGCTTCTCCTTTTTCCTTGCTTTGATCGAATCACCAAGAACCTTAAAAAGAAGGTTAAGAATTTCGGCCCTAGGACCGAAAATAATAGAGAGAGAAGAGAGTTTTAGGGTTTTTAAAACCTTTAGAATTTGTGTGTAAAAAACAATTAGGTTAGACCTTTATTTATAGGATTAGGTAACTTGTTTACAAAGTTTAGGGTTTTCAAAACCCTTCCTTCTCCTTCTTGTGGCCGTCCCCCCTAGAACATTCTAGAGGGTTTCCTAATTGTTTTCTAAATTACAATCTTCTCCTCCATTAAGTCCGTCAGTTAAGTACCGTTAACTATTAACATTTTAACGAATGACCGTTAGTTTTTCGTGATCTTTAATTAATTAATAAATTACATTAATTATATTAATTAATTATAGTTACATTCGTGTCGAGACGTGTGACCCCGTAGACTTAAATCGTTTCTGGACATACGTTCATTTTATGTGATCATATACTAACAGCTCCCACTTGAGCTCGTAATAAATGAAGGTAATAACATTGGTTAGTGTCTAGCAATACGCCAATGCTCCCAGAAATATTTAAGTATAGTTTCTTAAAGTATATTCAAATGGTTAAGGCATTTATTTATCCCTTAGTTCCAGATACATTGTTAAATATGAATATGGATCGATGTCATTTCATAATTTAACGATTATGTTTCTCATTCCATAACTAATTAATGATTACCAAATATAATCGAGAACCATCTGGATTTATTTGGGCACGACCATGCAAACATCTTAATTAGTCCTAATGAGGGCGCCAATTGTATCATACTTCAACTTTCAAGTCGAAGGAACAAATTCTGTATTGACTACACGTGTCAGTCATTATATTTCACTACACTTTCTGAAAATAGCCCTTTATGTACTCCCTTTTTCAGGAGAGTTAGAACTATATCAAGTAAGTGCAATTCATACATGCTGACCTGCTTGTATCTCAAGTCTAAGGATAGATAAAGTGACCATTTACGAATTTCACTTAATGACGTTGATCCATAAAGTGATAATTCGTTAGTGGGGTAGTCCGATATGCATTAACTATGGATATCATGTGAGTTTGGTGGGACCATCCATTATATATTCTAAGAATATAACGAATCACTCAGATTTGTCTTAGTTTAATTATATTCTCATATAATTAATCGACAATGGACAATTTAGAATATTTAATAAAATATTCAAGGATTAAACATACAAATATAGGATACAATCAATATTAAATGAAATCAAACATATCAAGTACTTTATTTCATTATGGAAAATATTAATTGTTTAACATCCCTTATCCAAATACCGAAACAACAGATTTACATGAAATAACTAGCTAATTTAAGTCCTATGCCCTCGGCATGCCTTTCAAGCTTGGGCCTAGACAAGCTTGGGCCTACTCACGAACATAGTGATTTCGTCTAGCATAATGTCTGGCACCTTTATGAACTCCGGGTTCGTTGGCAATGATTAATGCACTTGTGTTTGTAACACCCCGACTATGGCGGAAACACGAGATGCCACAGAACGACATGGTACAAAAGATTAAATAGAAAACATCATAATTAAAATCTTAAAATCATCCCAATCAAGAGGTTACATAGTTCAAATTAAAATGTCGATAACCCATTACATAATCCAAATCCAAAATTGAAAAGATAATTGTTTGCATTACAAGCCATCAAGCAACAAACAAATGCAACATCCAAAGGCGGTCCATTAGCTAACTTACGGCTCTAAACCTGAAAAGCATGAAGAAAAAGTGTCAACTACGAGAGTTGAGTGAGTTCATAGGTTTTTAACTAGCAACATGAAGTATATATATCCATCATAATCAAAAATTTGAGAGTCACCAAAATTTCCATGTATACCTCCAATATAACATTTGAAAAGCGTATGTTCCACTTACTATAATCAACTGTAATAAAATCACTATCATATAACCACAAGAGTATAATTCAATTAACCTTGATGAGTAAATGCTTGAGCCACTACTACTACCATTTTTTTTCAAAGTCCAATAATAAATAAATAAATCTTGCACGAGCTGTCAATCAAGTGCCGTAATAATAATAATATAAAAGGGGTCGTGCCATGGAGACGACCTAAGTAAGGTAGCTAGAACACCCGTGGTCGGACTGGAAGTTGAGGTTGTCACAAAGGCAACCAACCTTCCACCGTTACACAATTGGGTGGGTGGACGAAACCTAGTTGCGCAACTAACTAACTACAGGCCTCCATGATTGGAGTAAATAGTAGTGAACCGAAGAAAAAACGGTTTGACAGAACTCAAGCTCATCATATAAATCATTTATCATAATGAACATACGAAACAATTTCATTTCATAATCATAATATCAAGAATCATTTCATATATATGTAATAATAAAAGCAATTTAGCTTATATATCATGCTTTTCACCCCGATAGTTAAAACACATAAAATAGTTTGAAAGGGGGCTATGACTCACTTGATTTGAGAGTGAAAGAGGGCTGATCAAAAGTGAAGTGCGCCTAGTGGTGTCGTCCCACAAGCAAGCCTAAACCATGGTATTCAAAATATACACAACGTAAGTGTGTGTTACATGAACTAGTAAACTAGATCATGAGACGTATGCTAGTAGGCTTGCCTATCTTTGGTTGTTACTTAATTATGGAAATCAAAGTGCATTATGATGTTCAAAATGTTTGGTTAAGTTAGAATTGGTGATAAGAGTAGTTCTCGTGTTATACGTTTTTACGCGTTTATTGGAATTTCGGTAGTTTGGCTTTGATACGCATGATTTCTTTTGTACACTTAGCTTGGTAATATTATTTGACATTAGTACTGTAATATTATGGATATTAAATATATTTTCTGATTTATATTAATTTCCTTGATTTCTTATTATTTAATTAATTATTTATTCCATTTATTCATTAATTAATTAAATAATTCCTTATAATTATTTTTAAGTTCTTAAATTGCCTTTAAAATTCATGGATCTTTATATTTTGGTTATCTACTGATTTTCAAGTTTTTAAATTTGTAATATTATGATATATGTATCTATTTAAGCTTTATTATTAATTTATTTAATAATGGTGATTAATTAGTGATTTTAACTTAGTTATTCATTCTTGAAGCATATAAAACTTGGTTCTTTTCTTGTGATTATTTTTCTCCAGTATGTTTGAGATATTTTTATCATTGGTTATGTGAATTTGGCCAAGTCCATGATTTATATAATTTATTATTGATTTAGTTATCCTTTAAATCCCATTTAAATTCATTAAATCATAAAAACACTTGAAAATCACCACAAGAGTCTTAGTCCAAAAATTCCAGGCCTTTTAGGCAACTTCTATCAATATAAATTTGTATCAATTCAACCTCTCTTGTGTCTTGCTTAAATTGAGGACTTTTCGGTTAAAAATCGTTTACCGAAATAGTGATTTTAGCCTCATTTCTTAGGCTATTAAGGTACTTCAAAATGGATTTTCATTCTAAATTCAATATTCACAGTAAGTTCATCATATTTTGGTGGTTCAAGTCGTGATGGTGGTGGTGGTGTGATATGTGCAATTTAGTGCTTTCGGTTAGTGATTATTTGACCCGAAAAGGCGATTTTTGAGCTTATTCTTGCCATGCATCAAATGACTTGAGTTTTATACTTTTAATATGTCATATTTCCAGTATGTTCATCATATTTTCATGGTCATAAAGTTAGGGTGCATGTGTATACTCAAAATGCAAATTTTACAAGCTTTCGGTTTACGATTTCAAGCATATTTTAACTTGTTTAGTTCCAAACTCATATTTTTGACATTATACTAATTTTTCCAGAATATTAACAATAATATTAACAAATTTTTCACATATGACAAGCCTAGCTTCATCTCATAATCCAACAACAAATCCAACCTTCTTAAATCTAGCATGCATGTACTTAAATCAACACTTTTTAACATAAATCTTTATCCATCAAAAATCCATCAACATAAAAATATATTTTTATGAAATATTCCAGAAATGTATGCATAAATATTATATAAAATATGTTCATCTTTTTATATAAAAAGTTACTTTACAAACTATCAACACATATCTACCTTTTTGATGCTAACTTTTATAGATCTAACTCTTTAACAACAAAATCCATATTTTTATAAAATTTCCAGAAATATAATCTTTATGATATATATAAATATCACCATTTTTCAAAGGAAAAATCACATCAAGAACTATTAAACATATATCCACACTTTTGGGTCTTAACTAGTTGAATCATTGGATTTTTCTTCATAGATCTAATATGCATGAGCATGAGAAGAAAGACCCTATCAACTTTGCCCTCATTAAGTGTATATTTGAAATAAAACATAAAGAAAACATAATCTTTTGATGAAACCTTTTTAATATGAACATAAACAAGATTAAACAAGTAAAGAGATGAAGATATATACCCTTGAAGAACAAGTTTTTGTTGAAGGAAAAGTGCAGATTTTTGTGACCCAAAAAGCCTCCAATAACCCTTGTTTCAACCTCAAAACAACCCTTAAACCTTAGCCTAATCAAACCCTAGCTTCACCTAACTTAAACCCTTATTATTAACAAGTGTTTAGATGGATTTTAGCTTTGTTTCACCCTTGTTCTTGGCTGGCCAAAATGAAGAAAGAAAGAGGGAGAAAAAGAGTTTTTCTTGAGAGAATAATGACTAGTGTGTGACGAAAGTGAAGAGTGTGTTTTTGTTGGGAGTTTCAAGAGTGATTGTGTGAGAAATAAGAATTTAAAAGTGGAGTGTGTGTGTGGTCTAAGGGGGGGGGGGGACGGCCAAAAGGGTAATGAAGGGGTTTTCTATATATATATTTTTTTTGTTTAATGTAGTGTAAGAGTGTAGGAGTATAAATATATAAGTTGTATATATATATATGTGATTGTTTTATAAGTGTAATGTTAGTTAAATGTAAGAAAATGGTTGTTTTAGTTAGGAATGTATAAATGTATGTATAAGTCATGTATATATACATGTATGGATATATTTTTATATTTTTAGTTGGTTACATAAGCCATTGGTTGTAAACTTGTATTTATTTTTAAGCATATATACTTACTTATTAAGGTTTCGACGCGTTTATGCACATATAACTTCCAATTATATTTTTAGTTGGAAATTTTTATTTATCATGATCGTATTTACTTGATTTGGTTTAGTTTTTGATTTGTTGGATATTTCATAGGAATTTTGATTGGTGTCTCAACTTGTGAGACTTACGTTATTATTATTGTCACTCGCTTGATCATCTCTAAAATTTTTGTTCTAAGGTATTTTATTAAATTTGATTTAGAACTAAATAATAGCTTAAGATTGTTAATTAGGGGCATTATTCACTAGCTTCTCATATAACTAAGGCTCACGGGATCACAATTAACACAACTAGCACTTATATAATATTATAAAAATGAGGGTTGTTACAGTGTTATCACAGTACATATCAGTGGGTAAGTCACTTGAGGGGATCACGTCAAGCCCGCCAATGAACTTCCTTATCCAGACTGCTTCCATTGCGGCTTTGGAGGCGGCAATGTACTGAGACTCTGTCGCAGACATGACAACTGTTGTTTGCTTCTTGCTTTTCCAGTCCACAGCACCTCCGTTAAGAACGAAGACGAATCCTGATTGAGACTTCGTGTCATCTTTATCAGTTTGAAATCCAGCGTCACAGTATCCGGTCACTTTAAGCTCTAAGTCTGGATTTCCTCCATACACGAAAAAAATATCTTTAGTAGCTCGTAGGTACTTCAGAATGTTTTTAACAGCAGTCCAGTGGCTTTCACCTGGATTCTGTTGATATCGGCTAACGATGTTTTGCGTGAATGCCACATTGGGTCTAGTGCATCTAACCGCATACATAATAGATCCCATAGCCGAAGCATAAGGGACTCTACGCATACGCTCCACCTTATTAGGTGTAGTAGCACCCTGTTTGACAGATAAACTAAGTCCTTCTTGCATAGGTATATACCCACGCTTAGAATTCTCCATCTTGAATCGCTTCAAGACCTTATCAATATAAGCACTTTGACTTAGTCCAATTAATCGCTTTGATCTATCTCGGTAGATCATGATTCCAAGAATGAATGTTGCTTCTCCTAAATCTTTCATGGCAAAACACTTTCCAAGATGGGATTTAACATCTTGCAACATTGGAATGTGTTTTCCTATGATCAATATGTCATCAACATACAAGACAAGGAAAGTAACATTACTCCCACTATATTTGCGATATACACATGGCTCATCGGGATTTTGAACGAAACCAAACCTTTTGATTTCTTCATCAAACCGTTTGTTCCAACTTCTTGATGCTTGATTTAGTCCATAAATGGACCTTTGAAGCTTGCATACTTTGTTGGGATGCGTTGGATCAATAAAACCTTCAGGTTGATCCATATAGACTTCTTCATCTAAGTAACCATTTAAGAAGGCAGTCTTAACATCCATTTGTCATATCTCAAAGTCATAGTATGCAGCTATGGCTAAGAGAATCCTAATAACTCTAATGTCTGCAACTGGAGAAAAGGTCTCATCATAGTCAACACCGAAACGTTGAGTATAACCTTTGGCCACAAGACGAGCTTTATAGGTGTGTATATTTCCATCCATGTCCGTCTTCTTCTTGAAGATCCACTTACACCCAACAGTTTGAGCATTTTGTGGAATATCAACCAAGCTCCAAAACTTGATTGTCTTTCATGGATTTCATTTCCACCTTCGTAGCTTCAAGCCATTTGTCAGATTTCGGATCTGATAATGAAGCTTTGAAATTCGAAGGCTCATCGAGATCTCCTAAAACGTTTTCTTCTACCATCAGACATAATCTGTCAGCAGGACGTCTTGTCCTTTCGGACTTACGAAGTGGAATCACTTCATTATCATCGACTTGAGGTTCATCACTTTGAACATCCCCCCCCCCCCCCCCAGTTGATGATTGCTAGGAGTCTCATCAAGTTCTACAACCCTCCCACTATTCTCTTGAGCTAATTTCTTTTCAAAGAATTCAACATATCGAGCAATGCGAACAGTGTTTTTGACGGGATCATAGAAGTCGTAACCCATCGTTTCCTTAGGGTATCCGACAAAGATGCACTTAGTAGTTCTGGGTTCAAGTTTGTCAGGCGTATCGCGCTACACAAGTGCCTCACATCCCCAGACTCTTAAGTAAGTCAGATTAGGGACATCTCCATGCCATAAATGATATGGCGTCTTGTCAACCTTCTTGGTTGGAACCATATTGAGAATGCGTACAACAGTCTCTAGAGCATAATCCCAAAACCAAAATGGGAGAGTCGTAAGGGTCATCATAGATCTCACCATGTCTAGCAAGGTTCGATTTCTCCTTTCAGACACTCCATTATGTTGAGGAGTGTATGGAGGAGTAAGCTGTTGGACAATTCCACATGCTTTCATATAATCCTTAAACTCTTGGCTTAAGTATTCACCACCTCGATCCGAACGAAGAATCTTGATGGTTTTGCCGAGTTGATTTTCTACTTCATTTTTAAACTCTTTGAATGTTTCAAACACTTCATGTTTATGTTTAAGCAAGTAAACATAACCATAATGACTGAAATCATCCGTAAAACTTATAAAGTAGCTAGCTCCTTTCCTTGACACATGTCTAAATGGGCTGCAAACATCAGTATGAATGAGTCCAAGAAGATCTTTAGCCCTTTCTGGCGTATGCTTAAAAGGTTTTCTTGTCATCTTGCCGAAAACACATGACTCGCATTTATTAAATGATTCATCATTTAATTTTAAGATCCCTTCACGTTGAAGTCTTTCAATGCGATTTTTGCCAATGTGTACAAGACGACAGTGCCAAAGATAGGTAGAGTCCAAGTCCGTCTTGGCTCTTTTGCTAACATTATACATTGAATTATTAGAATCACAACCACGCATATCAATTTCATAAATACCATCATAAGCAATAGCATCAAAATAATGAACATTATTTTTAGAAACTGAAATACCAATATCATTAAAAACATTAATGAATCCGTTGTCTTTCAACAAAGAAACTGAAACGACACCTCTAGTAATAGATGGTGCATAATGACAATTATCTAAAACAATAAATAAACCGGAAGGAAGAACTAAATGATATTCTCCAATAGCTTCAATAGGTGCCAGCAGACCATTGCCCACGACTAATTACAAAGCTTCGGGCTTCAGCTTCCTCCTTTTCCTAAGTGCCTGTAATTCATTATAGATATGAGTTCCACAATCAGTGTCATAAACCCACGATTTGCGCTTAGTTAAGGAAAATAATTCAATAGTGAAGATACCTGAAGTACTTGCACCGCTAGCTTGCTTCTTCTTCACATTCAACTCAGCAAGATACTTGGGACAGTTCCTCTTAAAGTGCCCGACTTCATTACAATGATGACAGGACTGGTCTTTAGCCGGATGCTCTTTCTTAGCCGGAGGAGTTTTCTTTGGTTTGGAGGGATTCGCAACTTGCTTACCCTTGCCCTTACCATCAAAGTGCCTTTAGCTAGGTGCGAATTCTTAGCTTTCTGGATCCGCCCCTTTGATCATAAGAACATTTGGGTCATTGGCCTTCTTTGGAATCGTCTTCTCATATTCAATGAGCATAGCATGGAGTTCAGTGACACTCTTTTTCATAGAGTGCATGGTATAATTTTGCACAAATCCCTCAAATTCCTTGGTAAGGGATTTGAGAATCGTGCCAACTTTTACATCCTTATGATAAGCATACTCCATCGAATCCATTTTGTCAAAAAAGCTCTTCATCTTGAGCACATGACTACTCACCGACTTACCAGATTCAAGTTTCATGTCATGGAGTTCCACAACTAAGTCAAAAAGTTCCACTCCAGCTTGTTTTTCATACAAGGATTTAAGTTCTCTAATCATATCATATGGAGTGTAAAGTTCGAATTGTTTCTGAAACTCGGAAGACATGCTCGCTAGCATCAAACAACAAACTTCATTGAATCTAGTGTACTGAATCCTATATTCAGCTTTTTCAGCTGCTGTTGCTTCAGTAGTCGGTTCGTTTGGCCATTGCCTTTCAATGACATCCATGCGTTCCTCAACTCTCAGAACAATTCGTAGTTGACGGTACCAATAATTGAAATTTGATCCATTAAGATTTTCTCTTTCAAACATTTGCCGAAAAGCATTGGTGTTTGTGGAAGGATTCATTGCCATCTACAAAACAAATTAAGTTCAAAAATTAGTATTTTCGATAATCAATCCTTAAGAAATTAATTACCGAATGTTTACAAAATAAACAATTAATTTCATTAAGGCTAGGATCCAATTGACATACAGCCATTTCATCAGTTGATCTGCTAGAAATGATTGCACTCAAAAGGTAAGTGAAGAGCAATAATTGCATTACATGTGCAATTCCTAGTAAGAATGAGACCTACAAAATGAAACTTGATTCATCAAGTGATTTGTAGTCATGTTTTGTCCCATCTTTTGCCACAGGTAAAGGTCTCACTGCTTAACTCGCATTAAGTCGTCCAACCAAGAACGCGCAAATTTGTCCACCACTGTGTACCAGTGAGTGGGATTCGCCATACAACTGCCATTTCACCATTGTGTACCAGTGAGTAAAACAACATCCACATGTGTCCTTTACACGTTGGATGACAAATGACTTAAGTTTATTGGGTCATTCAATTTGATGTGTGATCAAAAAGTTATGTTTTGAAGATTCATGCATGTCTTCTAAACATAATATGTTTATAACACTCATTCCTATTGCCTTTAACTACAAAAGAGCTCAGTAGCTCCATTTGAACTCACAAAGAAGCGTAAGGGCAAAGGTTTGCGACGGACACAATTAAAAACCCACCCTTTTAGAAGGCTAGCGCACTCCGGCTTATACCTCTTTTAGAGTTCGTTCAAATGGGTGAGCCGATGTATCTTTTGATTTTAGGGCACCAATTTTATAAACAAAATCATTATTTCAATATAATTAGTCAAGTTTATTTTTCCAAAAACAATTTTGCACACAATTTTCATAAAAGGCAAAATTAAACTTACTAAATTTACAACTTAACAATTAAGGTAACTTACTAAATATTCAACTTAACAATTAAGGTAATCAACCTAATTTTGGTCACTATGGTATAAGATTTGGCTCCTTTTTCATATGGAAAAAGACCACATACATCAAGTTGCCTTGATTGCGTAAGCAAAAATTTTTATAACAAATTATCTACCATATCTATAAAGTTGCTGATCTGGAAAATCCAACAGCTTCACGACCAAATCTGACCTTTAAGAAGGCCGAACTGGGCTTAGCACAAAACATAAACGTTGTAGCCCTATGAGTCAAGCATCTACTGTAAAAATTTGAGCTTGCAAATCCTTACGGTTGATTAGTTATGATCGTTTTAGTGAACTGGTGTCAAACAGGGATTTTCACAAAACATAATTACATTGTCTCACAATTAGTTATTCAATTATCTAGCATAATTAACCTTAATGATCAAGATTTCATATCAATATATCTAAGTAATAATCATGAATAATTTGCATGAAAAATTCATGATTTTTAACTCTTTTAACAATTAAATAATTAAAGATACACAATTAATAGATGCAATTTATCACATAAACATGTAATTAATCAAAACTTGGATTAGGAACCCTAAAAACCAAAATTTTTTTTCTGAAATTTTCAAACCATATATATATATATATATATATATTAAACATTATTTGTTTCCTATTTAAATAATGTAATTAAATTACAAAAATTAATTTAAATATATATATATTTGAAAATTATAAAAATCAAGAACCCTAACACCCCTTCAAGTTTTGATTTAATTAGTAATCAAGAAACATACATAGTAGGCTCTGATACCACTGTTGGGTTATATAACAAATATTATATTAAATCACAAAACACGCAGCGGAAGATTAAAACTATGTAGTTAATTAATTAACCAAAATAGATAGAATATACCTTTAATTGAAGATGAAAAGTAAGAAACTTTATTTGAAAGGTTTAAAGTAAAACCTCTCTACGATTGCACACACGACACTAGAATGTATGCGTGCTAGCACTTGATCACGAACCGGCTTCTCCATTTTCCTTGCTTTGATCGAATCACCAAGAACCCTAAAAAGAGGGTTAAGAATTTCGGCCCTAGGACCGAAAATAATAGAGAGAGAGAAGAGAGTTTTAGGGTTTTTAAAACCTTTAGAATTTGTGTGTAAAAAACAATTAGGTTAGACCTCTATTTATAGGATTAGGTAACTTGTTTACAAAGTTTAGGGTTTTCAAAACCCTTCCTTCTCCTTCTTGTGGTCGTCCCCCCTAGAACATTCTAGAGGGTTTCCTAATTGATTTCTTAATTACAATCTTCTTCTCCGTTAAGTCCGTCAGTTAAGTACAGTTAACTATTAACATTTTAACGGACGACCATTAGTTTTTCGTGATCTTTAATTAATTAATAAATTATATTAATTATATTAATTAATTATAGTTACATTCGTGTCGAGACGTGTGACCCCGTAGGCTTAAATCATTTATGGACATACGTTCATTTTACGTGATCATATACTAACAGGTTATACTTGAAATGAAAGAATTTTTAAAAAAATAGCATGTTGGATTAAGTGGTTGTCACTCTTGCATTTGGAGACAAATGTTATTGGTTCAATTCTCACCTCATGTAAAGGTGGGAGGTCATTTTCTATCATCTAGATAGAACCTGGAAGCAAGTTTAGGTAGAGGTAAAACTGCCTACATCTCAACATATCTTATATACCGCCGAGGTATTAAGATCCAAAACCAGTCAAAAACGGCATTGGATGTCTTCAAAGATTTTCAAAAGAGAAAGTGATATTTATACACGGTACAATTTTTATAACATTCTGTACACGCTTGTAAAATACGTAAATATGCACATCTAGGGGTGTAAATGAGTCAAGCCTACTCGATACTTATTCGAATTTGATTCGTAAAAAGCTTGTTTCTAGCCGTGCCTAAACGAGCTCGAGTCGAGTTCGAGCTTAGCTATTGACTCGTTTAGTAATCGAGCTCGAACTCGAATTTCGAATACATAACTCGATTAAACTCGCCAGCCTAAACGAGCTTTCATATATAATATACTAATAATATAACTATATATATTATAGACCCATAAAAGATGTTTAAGCCGTTTTTGTTTCTCACAATAGAGAAGTTTTTTGTTTGGACCCCATAACAGGTATTTGCGACAAGTTGAGGGACTTTCCAAACAAATAACCCTTATTTATATATACATAGATATTATATTAATCGAGTTTTAAAAATACTAATCGAGTCAAGTATAAAAGAGCTTTTTTCACGAGCTTCAAATAATCGATATTAGTTTTGATCACTTACTGAGCTGGAGCTCGAGTCAAGCCCGAATTCGTTTGGTATTATTTAGCGAACGACCCGAATCGGCTTTGGTCAACGGGATAAACATCAGGTTTGATCAAACCCAAACCGTTTTGAAACTGATTTTAGTCAAAAGTTAACTAGTTCTCTAATTTTTCCCCAAAACCGAACCCGACCCAAAAAACAAAAACCGTTGGGTTCTTCAGTTTGTTCTGTTTTTTGTGTTTAATTTTTTTTATTTTTTTTTTACTATATCCTTTCCAAAATATGTATACGCTTTGGAAGTCAATAATGGGCCTAAAGCAGATTCTTTTAACAAACCCGGTTCACTCATGAGTCATGACTGTCCCGAAGATAACAAACATACTTAACTACCACTTGATTTGGGTGTGTTTCAAGATAGACTTCACACAACAAAAATGGCGGTTCTAACAATACCAAACTGTTTTCCATTAGTCAACGGCCACCGGAGACGGTGGAATAACGGTGGTCGTAGGTGGTGCATAGTTGCTTCACAGCAAGAATTGTGCACGGAATTTAAGAAAATAAAGATAGATAAAAGTGCTTTGAAGATCGAAGAAGCAAGTTCAGATAATGAACTTTGGGCCACGTCACTTCTTCGTGTTAGATCTTTTTATGACTTTAAGTCAACCTTTGGCATCGAAGTGAGTTGACTTTTTACCTTTGAACTCTTATTAGTATCTTAATAAAACTTTGGTTTTTATTTAGTTGGTACTATGATATGATTCTATAAACATGATGGTTGATGATATTGTAAAATATAAATATCACATATTTGTTTAGTCATTTATCTATGTTATTTGATTAGAGTTGAAATTTGACAATAGAAAAGTTGTTACATTTTGCGCCTCTATTGAGTAGTGCCTAGTTGGTTCTGAGATTGGGGTATTTGGAAAGTTTCTTTGGTTTGGTTAAGAATGAAACTAAGAATATTAATTAGTGAAGCTGGATTAGGTGGTTAGGGGATAAATTGAGTGGGCTATCAAGTGGAGCTTGATTTATCCAGACGTAATGGGCTTGGACGGTCTAGTGTGACTGGTTGGGGTAGCTGGAAAAGTGATCAAGTAGTAACATTTCAAAGGTAAATATGAATTTATAATGTCTTTTAGTATCAGTTTAGGATTTATGATTATTGTTTGAATTGTCAAGTTTATTTCGATGTTAGCTTGTCATTTTTGTTAATTGATTTCTGCCTATCGAGTTGTTAACCGTCGATGCTATTTGCTAGTTTTAGGTAGAACTTTTCGCAATTAAGTCTTAGATAAATATGCTCATCAAATATTGTCATTTAAGATTGGTAGTTACCAATATTTTTCGTCTTTGTGGAGCAATTAAGTCTTGACCCACAGCACAAAATGGTCTGACCAGTGTATGGCTGTTTGAGTATAAATTTGATTTTATGTATGACTAAGCCTAAAGATCATGGAAAATTGGAAATTAGATGGATGCTAGTTCTGCTTAGTCTCAGGAAATAAAAATAGGTGTTCACGGTTCTGAGATCTAACAGATACAGAGCCACGAAGGCACTGTAAATCACTTTGTTTTCTGTTTTCAGATACAATCTATTTGATGTTAATAAGTTCAGTTATCTATGCATGTTGGTGTGTGTGTAAGTTAGATAAATGTGTGACTTTACATGGTGTGCACATCTTTAAACAATATATGTTTGCGATGCAGAGTACCAGCAAACATAATTTTGGATCTGCTCCTATAAATTCTCTGTAATTCTTGTTCTATTTGACGTTTTTGGCATCTCATTTCAAGTTACAATTTGGATAATTCATTAAACCTGTTTAGCAAATACTTATCTATGACGTGTTTTCATATAGCATCGACTAAAATAGCATAAGAACTTAGTATATTCTCTTGTTTGAGTCTTTCCTTGGCGCTATATGTAATGCTGATATTTGGGACTCTCTTTTTGTTGATTATTAACCTAAACTTTGGGTTAAATGTGTCAGATTAGGAAGTAATTCGTATGTGTATAGTAAAGATAGGACCAAAAGTATCAAGTTAGAAGACAAGTTAGAAGATTATAACCAAATAGACGGTTATATGTTGAAAGGTTGTGTCTGTACATGAAGGGTCGTGTCTATTAGATGTGTCTGTACTCTGTTGGTTGTCTATATAAAGAAACAACCACGTCAAGTTTATAGGGTCGATACTTTCTGTATGTAAAAAAAATTCTGTGTATATTATAGCAAGTTTATTCATTAAAACAAGAAGAACATTGGAATTAGGGATACGTGATTTTTGACTGCAACAAGGCGACACCATAATTGGATAAGTTCCTTTTACTTTTACTTTGACTTTTATATTAGTATTTGATTTTTCCTTTTAAAGGTCACTGAAGTATATATAATTTAAGTTTAAAAGAGATTTTTAATTGTCCATATCAATCAAATATATCATTCCCAGGAAGTGTAAATATGTTAATCTCATCATTCTGGCCTTTTGTTGGATAATTTGGAAGACGAGAAACCAATATGTCTTCTCTAATCAGACACCATCCTTACGTTTTGCTGTTAGAGAACTCAAGTCCACTAGTTTCTTATGGCTCAACAATCGATCCCATAACTCATCTATTGATTGGGCGAATTGGTTTAGATTTTGCTTGTAATGGTTTTTTCCTGTGTACTTTACTTCCTGTACTCCCCTTGTATCTTCTCTAGCTTCTCGCTAGTTTTCTTATTAATGAAAGTTCACTGAATGTTAAAAAAAAAAAATAATAATCATAAAGTCAGTTTTTTTTAAATAAACATTTGTGTTGGAATTTTATACAAAACAAAAATCTTAAATTTTTTGAAGGTAATAACACAAGGACACGAGTTCTGCTTTAAAATATAAAACAGAGATTGTAAGGACAATTTTGCAAGTTATTTTTCAAATATTTAGTAAGATACGAAATTCCCCATTAGCAAGAAAAATTCCTGATTGATTAAATAGAAAAGACCGATTCTTTTGAGATTCATAGTAAGACAAATGAATTCTTTAAACAAATTCGTTTAAGCAAGTGGCAAGTTAACTGAACCTTCGTGGTTGATAGCAAGGATAACCTGAACGTGGTTCATAGCAAGTTAAACCGAATCCTTAGGTTCATAGCAAGATCTGAACCTTAAGATTCAATAGCAAGTAGAACCCTTGATACAAACTAGCAAGCAAGTAGGATCATTGTGGTTCATCATCAAGAAAGGATCAATTATTTTGGTCATAGCAAGCAAGTTAGGCCCTAATTAGCGACTTGGTTAGGAGCGCGAAGGTTGAGTAGCAAGTTGGTCAACGTTCGTACTGGGTAGCAAGTAGCCCAGAATGCAAGTCCATTGGGTAGCAAGTAGCCCATATAGGAAGTTCATTGGGTAGCAAGTAGCCCAAACCGCAAGAAATTTGATCTTAGGATCAACAGTAAGAAGAATGATTTTTGATTCTAAGCAAGCAAGATAAACTTCCTAATTTTTATATAAGCAAGATATTGGTCATTAATCATAAGCAAGCAAGTGACTTAGCAAGTACAACAAGAAAAAATGTCAGGAGGTGCATCAAGTAGTTCAATACGTGTACAAGGGAATGTTCCACTTCAATGTCCTAAATTGACGGATACAAGTTATACAACTTGGGCATTGATGATGGAAACAATACTAATGACGTATAGACTTTAGGAAGTGATTGATGCTAAAAAGGCAACAGATGAAAAGAAAGTGTCAGATGGCAAGAAAGAAACAATAATAGATGAGAAAGCAGAAAATACAACGAAAGGAATGATATTCCAAACGTTACCACAAGACATGTTAACGTAAGTTGCACAATACTCCACCGCAACGGAAGTATGGAACTCAATCAAAGTTAAACAGATGAAAGTGCAAGTGAGTTTGCAGGAAAATTAAGTAGCATACAAGCTAAGTTTAAAAGCCTTGGAGGTACTCTGAAGGATAAAGTACTAGTAAGGAAACTACTTAACTCTGTACCAAAGAAGTTTCTACCGATCGTAGCGTCTATCGGACAATATCAAAAGATTGATACGATGCAATTTGAAGAAGCCGTGGGAAGAATAACAACATTTGAAGAGCGACTCAAAAGTCAAGACGAACCAGAAAATAATAATCAAAACAAACTTCTATTTGACAAATTCAAATAATCAAAGCTGTGGTAGAGGACTTGGAAGAAACTTCAACAAAAACAAATATAGATATGAAAAAGATACTAGTCGTGGAAGCATTGACAAAAGCAAGCTAAGGTGTTATGAATGTGGTGATCATGGATATTTCGCGAAAGAATGCACGAAGTGGAAAGACAAGGAGCAAGAAGCACTTCTTATCTCAGAAGACGAAGAACCATCTTTACTGTAAAGCAAGACAAAGCAAGTTGAAGACCCATCTTAAACGAAAGTTTAGTTTAAGGGGGAGTGTTGATTATTAACCTAAGCTTTGGGTTAAATGCGTCAGATTAGGAAGTAATTCGTATGAGTATTGTAAAGATAGGACCAAAAATGTCAAGTTAGAAGATTATAACCGAATAGACGGTTATATGTTGAAAGGTTGTGTCTGTACGTGAAGGGTCATGTTGTGAAGGGTCGTGTCTATTAGATGTGTCAGTTGGTTTGTTTATATAGAGAAACAACCACCGCAAGTCTATAGGGTCGATACTTTCTGTATGTAAAAACAATTCTGTGTATATTATAGCAAGTTTATCCATTAAAACATAGTATTGTTCATCAAAAGAACCCTGTGAAACCCAACACTTTTGACCATTTTACAGAGGTTGTTATACATATGCATCTTCCCCCATTTTTCTTAATGTGACAAAACTGATGATCGTTTATCCTATTTAAGTTTTCTTAGGATCATAAAAAGTACTTGGCAGAACAAGAGTTCACAGCTTTGAAAGAACGTCTTGCTGGTAAAAAGGAAGGTGTAAAAGTCTCTTGCATCAATGCCACACTACCATTATCACAAACAACGAGTTTTCCTGAAGAGCTATGTTCTTCATGCAAGGTTCCACCAGGCTGCACTATGTTTATTTCATTTTTGGTTTATCTTTAAGTTTAAAAGAACAAATAAATAATTGGAATCGACATTATGTTCACATTTTGTTGTATTTTCTACCTTCTTGGTTATATAATGTGTTGTGTAATTCTCTCAATAAATCTTGTGCAGTATTCACATGATGGAGAGGATCGAGTTGTTGTAGGGACTCTTAATCTGAATCGGTGTATAAGTCTACCAAATGAGATAACAGGAATGAAGCCACTGGTAATTTTTTTTCATATGGATTATTAGGTCAAACATACTCGTATCTGCTAAGTGATAAGACTAATGAACGTAAATTGAGTATGTGTAAGTAGTGGAATCGAACCGAACTCTATTTACAATTCAATATTTCTATATTATCACCTCTTCTTGTTTCTATTGATTTACGTCTAGCCTCTTGTTTTTTTTTTTTTTTTGCATAGAAAAATTCTCGCATCTAGGATTTACATATACAACATATATCACTCTTAAGATGGGTGATTTTTAGGTTTTTCGAAAAAAAATCATAATTGGGTTGTGCCATATAGATGAAAGAGTATACAATAATGATGTATTTGCCGAATCAAATACCATGGTTTAATAATCAAGCATTCTGATTAGTTGATAATTTTACTATTAGTTGGGAATTTTGTGAAAGGTTCCTGTAAATATTCTTTGAGAAAATAACCCAGGGGAAGGGCTGATTTGCGGATGAGGAATTAGCATACCAACTCGCTTTCATCCTTTCCGTTCGTGTTGGTAGACCTCTTTTAGTTTTTAAGAGAGGTTGCAAGCAAGAGGGTAATTCATGATTTCTAAATCAAATAAATTTTTTATTCGATTTAGAAAGTAGGAAACTAGAAAGAAATCTATATATAAAGAGGGCAAAGTAATACAAAAAGAACTGATATTAAACTTTCAATACATATTATTTTAACAAATTTTTTTGTTAGTAAGTAACACATTTTTTTGGTAGGCATTTTACCTCTTTCCTTTTTCCCTGATCTATAATTAGTAACAATTAAGCAACTACTACCTGACAAAAATTTAGTGTTTGTTCAATTTAATGTATCATTCCTTCTTTAAAGTTGTTATGCTAAAAGTTAAAACGTTCATTCTAAGAACTGGAAAGTTGTTTTATACAGGGAATTGGAGGTGATTTTGCAAGAGCGTATTTAAGTGATGTATGTGTTGCCAATGAATGCCAGAGGAATGGAATTGCTTTCTTCCTTGTGGAGAAATCAAAATTAGTTGCTCAAGATTGGGGTAAACTATATTAATACCCATCGCTCTAACTCTGCAAAAGTTGTCAATGTCAATTAATGTCTATGGAATTATAACCAATTAACTTGTGTTGATATTTGGGAACGTTTAGGGATTAGTGATTTATATGTGCACGTGGCTGTTGACAATGAGCCGGCCAAGAATCTATACATGAAATGTGGTTTTGTTCGAGAAAGCGAAGAACCTGCGTGGCAGGCAAGGTTTCTTGATCGGCCCCGAAGGCTTCTACTCTGGATTGGTCTTCCCCAACAATTATGATTGGTAGGAATATCAACTGTTAAAAAGCAATAATGTTAATTATACTAATAATTTCGTTGGACATTTTAGCTGTGATTTCATCATGGAAAGGCATAAGGTGGTTGTAATTCAGCTATCTGGCTATTTATTTGTGTATAAAGTTTCCCTTATTGTACAGGATAGATTTCCAAGGCCAAATTCGGTATATGTATGTAATTTGTTTTATGAAAATCTGCTCAATTATTAGAATTTGAACAAACCTTGTGATGATATAAAATTTTGAAAACCAATTTTATAATGTTATGTAACTACCTGTGTATATATTAAAAATATACTTTTAAAGACATATTAACCAATCAAACTCCTTGATTTTAACAAATAGGTATATAAAAGTTGCGTTAATAAGTTTGTACGATATGCATCAATAAGACGGGAATTTAATCATTTTTAGTACTTGCTTTGAAACTGTTATACTTTGTGCCATGTTATTGTACTCCAATCAAAGCATAGAGTCAAAAAATTTCACCTCAGCATTATTCAGTTTGAATTTCCGGCGAAGGTGCACGTCTACAAATTATTTCTTGTACTCTCTGTAATAACAACCTTTTCATTGGTCAAAAGATTTAACCTCATAAATAAACTGCATTTAAGTAAAAAGAATACTAATTCCACAAAAGCATGATGGAGGGATATTAATAGCCCAAAACTTTCAGGTTATAAGGACATTAGGCTTGATAATATATATTACATACTTTCATGCTTTTTTTTTTTTTTTGAAGAAGAAGAGGTAAGCCACACCCAGTTTGATTCATATTTGTCTTTGCCTTTTAGCTTTAAGTTAGATAATGAATTGAAGAAATAGTTACGTGAAGTCTATGACTTTTTAATTCATATGAATGAAAATAAAATCCTTTCTCTACTGATGTGTAAGTTTCTAATCAACAAAATAAATAGCTTTTAATAAATAAAATAAGTTGTTTTGATTATTGCAGGTTTAATATCAGCTTATTGAAATGACTACTACAACTACTAGTATGCACATTGCTTTAGCAAATCCCTTATCTTTCCATAAAATTTCAAAATCGGGCGTTGCTAATTTCAGTAGAGACTTTAGTGGATCATCATGTTCAAAGTTTAAAAGCTCACGCTATGTTTCTTCGATACAGTTATTATCTGATAAGAATGTCAAATCTAGTTCTTTGAGATTTGGAAAGATGACCACAAAAGCAATGTCAGATTCTAATGACCGAAAACCTCTTCCAGGGCTGCCAATTGATCTAAGAGGTTAATTCCTAGTAGACCTTAATTTTCTATATCTTTAATTCCTTATTTATGTGAATTCAGTGGAAAAGGCCTTTCTTGCGGATGATTTTAACCTTTACATATTTAAGAAACGAGTTAAAATCGCTGCAAGAAAGCAGCCAATTCCGGTTCAAACAGGCCAAGTGGAACTATGTGCAGGAAAGACAGCATTCATTGCTGGTATGGCTGATGATAATGGATATGGTTGGGCAATAGCAAAATCTCTAGCTGCTGCTGGTGCTGAGATTCTTGTTGGCACATGGGTCCCAGTAACATACTATATCCGAGCCCTTTTACTTACTTTTATTAGAGATTAGAGGTGGTGATGAAACGGCAGGCTGGAATGGTTTTGTATCGCATCAATACAGATTCCTTGGAAACTGTCAGTATGTGGCAAAAGAGGCCGTGTTCAGTTGACCCACTGGCACCTTTCTGTCCATTTTACATTTTTTTATGATCACGAAAACATTTTACTACAATAATATTTCTAATATTCACATAAAAAGGACTCTTGATGTTTTTGTGCATTAAAAAGAGGCTTTGGGCGACTTTCAGCCCGTTTGACCATGTAAAAATAAAACATAAACCCAAATCGCCCGATAAGTTAATGAGTTGAAACTGCCACCTCTATAAAGCAAATATCATCGGGCTTTTTAAGTTGTAATTTGCTATTGATTGACTATTTACATTTGCAGGCATTCAACATATTCAAAACTAGTCTTGAAAGGGGGAAGTTTGACGAATCACGTGTGTAAGTTTTTCTGCCATTTCTTTTTTTTGGTAAAAGGTCAGCATTTCTGGTTAGATCTATATATATCAATAAACAAGCTCTTGATAGAGTATCAAGACGACTTTACAACCCATGCATTAACATACACCATCTAGGACAGAAAGAGTCATGCCACTTTCACATGTATAATATATCAAAGATAAAACATAAGATTGCACATCTTTAGTTAATGAAAGTGGAAGATCCCATGATGTCAAAAAGCGCGCACTCTCTTGGTCTTCTTAAATTTACACATCACGAGCTTGAATCTAAGTGTAGATATGATAGAGTCTACCACTTTTGAGGCCGATCTCTGCTGGTTTTTAAAATGTCGAGCCATATAAATTATACAGAGGCTGTGAGCATCAGCTTAGCCACAACACTCTGCACAGAGCCTCCTTTGCGAAAGGGATAATCTCGCTTAAAACATCATCCCAGCAACATGTTCTGTTTATTAACCTAGCTAATTTAGTACACTTTAACCAAACCTACAATGAAATAGGCCATTTGAAAAAGAGATAGTTATGCGAGTCAGGTTGTTTCTTGCATAAGGAACACAGTTGGAGTGTAGTTGATTGCGTGTGAATGTCCCATTGAGCAAGATTATCTCGGGTCTTCATATTTTTCTTCAATAATAACCATACAATGAAAGCATGTTTTGGTATATCATGATTATACCAAACTACATTAAACCAGTTCACTTTATCCGCTGAATGTCGAATTGAGTTCGAAACATGAGAAACAACAACCACTTTGACACTATTTTGATCCTTCCAAAGAAGCTTGTCACTACATCCAACATGAAAAGACACTTGAATAGTAGGAAATATGTCATCCCAATTTGAAGGCCATAGCCATTTCTCATTCTCTACAATATCAGAAACTGCAACATTTAAATTAGGACCTGGTAATCATACACGGAATGACAAATGTTTTTAAAGGGCCACAGGAGCTCCAATTGTCGTACCATGCAGAAGCCATATTGCCATCACCAATATGAAAACAGAAAAATCTTTGAATAAGAGTACGAATCTGGAGTAACTTGCGCCAACTCCAGCTAATATTACCTTGGTAGAGGACTCCCAAAAAGATTTTTCCTCTCAACCTATAAGTATGGATCCATTTCACCAATAAAGTTTCTGTTTTAATATTAAGATTATGAATATTGGTTGAGAGGAGCGCCGCATTAAAGCATTCTAATCTACGCAAACCAAGGCCTCCTTCCTCCTTTGGTAAACATGCAACATCCCAAGCGACCTTTACCTTTGCCTTCACCCCGTAGGAACCGTTGTATGATCTGTTCAATATCACATAAAGTACTCAATGGTAGCATAAAAACTGAAGATCAATAAACATGAATCCAAGAGAGATCAGAATAGATTAACTGAAGTCTTCCCGCAGAGTACACAAATTTGTTCTTCCAATCGTTGACTCTCTTTTTAACCCTTTCCACCAAAACTTTGCAATCCCTTATCATGAGCCAAGACGAGATAAGGGGGACACCAAGATACTTGACAGACAAAGTCCCTTCTTTTTACCGAAAGGAAATTCAGAATCCATAGCTTAACATGATTAAGAACATTACATAAATAAGTTGTGCTTTTAGGTAAACTAGGTGCCAAACTAGAAACCTCTTTAAATTCCTCCAATGCATCCATAACTACTTTTGCAGACGCGACATCACAATGCATATAAAAAAGATCATCAGCAAAACATAAATTGATTACCTCATGTTTAGAACACTTATGATGGTAAGAAAAACTACCGGACTCCCTAACTTTACGTTTAAGAATCAATGAAAGAATCTTCATAACGAGAATAAATGATATAGAGATAGCGGGTCACCTTGCCAAAGACCCCTTTTTCTTTAAAAAATCCATGTGAATGATCATTAATATTAAAAGAAAATCAAGTAGTAGCGTCTCACTCCATAATCCAAGATACCATTCTCCGATGAAATCCAAACCCCAAAGAACCGTCTTCAAGAAATCCCAATTGACTTTATCATAAGACTTCTGTCCACCTTAAGAGCGCACTGGGGTGGACCTCTATCTAAATAGTAGTTATGCATTAATTCCTGTGTCAACAAAATATTATACATGATTCTTCTTTCCGGCAAAATCGCAGTAACCAGGGCCTCAAGACATCCTTTTAGCCTAGTCTCTATTATTTTGTTGATACATTTACAAATGACATTACATAGAGAAATCGGCATGTAATCTGTAATTCTTGTAGGAGTAGAGATCTTGAGAATAAGATCAATTACCGTGTGGTTTACTTGTTTGAGAAGGTTACCACTAGTGACGAAATCCTGAATAGATCTAGTCATTTCAGAATCCACAACATCCCATGCACTTTTAAAGAAACATGCAGAATATCCATTCACCATAGAAAACATTGCCTGCTTCACCTCGTCACTAGTAACCAAGGTAACCAAAGATTCGGCCTGATCTTGAGATAAAACATTACAAAATAAATTAGAAGAGATAAGAGGACTAACAGACCCAGCTTGGCCGAGAAAATGTAAATAGTGCCCAAGAAAAGCCGAGCCAACACTATCCCCATCACTAATAACACCATTTATATTCATGTCCATATCAATTCTACTTTGAGCAGACTTTGCTTTTACCACTTGATGGAAAAAAACAGAGTTCCATGCAACAATCTTATAGAAGATACATGCGATTCAAGAATAGGGGAAGCAGATAACTGATTATCTGAGAGCACCTAATGAACCTCCTTTTGCTTCGGGCATCCCCCTTAAGTTCCATGCAACAATCTTATACATTGGGAACTGTTGAAGCAGGAGTGCTTGCCTCTGTAATACCCTTTGTAAATTTTTGTTTCGGGAATCTTGTTCTTAAATTAACTCATCCTCATCACAGTCCTCAACAAAATCAAATTCTTTACGTCCCTTTTGCAAGTTCTTGCTAGAGCATAACCCTTCAGGAAGATCATCACCATATTCATCCATAATGGAGTAAAGATTACTAGTACTAACCGCATTATTCGCTGAAGTGCTTGAGTCATTCTTGGCAAAAGCATGATGCTTTTATTTTTTTATTTTTTTGCATCTAGAGACACACATTCTTTTTAGGTCTATACACCCAATTCGACTTCGGCTTGGTCAGTTTAACCCCATCAACCTGTCTATCACCATTTACTTTACCCTTCCCTTTTTTTACTGTTCATAATAGTAAAGCCATCATTTGTAGCTGTTTCTTGCAGTTTCTTTTTTGGTGATTATCATCATGTTCAAATATCTTGCAATGCTTACAGTGTGGAGGCAGCTATTCGAATTTAATCCCACGACTTCTTTTGAAAATCTGTCACCATTCAGATGCGGAATACCAACAACTATTCATCTTTCCATCCTTTAGTAGCATCCAGTTCAATCAAAGCCCTAGCATAACTGTGTCTTCCCCAAGAGTTCAAAGACATTTGGCTTGTGTGGAATATAAGAGAACCGGTTTCCCCAATTTAGAAGCAAGCATACCCAGTCTATCCTTAGTGTATGCAACCAAGGGCACATCATAGAGTTTAACTCAAACATGTACATTTTTCAAATCAGATTTAGTCAAGCAAGTGTTTGGATTCCATTTCTTTAGAAAAATAGGTGCGGATATTATCATACAGGGCCTTTTTCCCTAACCTGTTTTCATACCCTCGTTAGATTTGAATTGGAAAAAAACAAAAAACTAAACTATTCATCATATCATATATCTATACAATATTATAAAAGCAAATAGACCATGTCTAATATTTTAAGTTTCAACATTTACTTCATTAAAAATCTCATCCTATCTATTCTATATTTACCTAAAATAACTATAGGGGGTGTTTGGTATGATGGAATGGAAAAGAGAGAAAAGGAACGGGAAAGACTTCCCTTGTTTGTTTGCGACGAAAAAAGGGAATGAGAAAGGAGAAAGGGGAATCAATTCCATTCTCTCCATTCTCTACAAATTATAGAGAATGGGTGAGAATGGAAAAAAATTTTTTTTTTTTTTTAAGATGTTATATGTAATAAATGTATTATTATTTAAAATTTTTTTTTTATATATATATTCATTCTCTGTGGGCACCAAACAACAGAATCCATTCTCTTTCCAAATACTCATTCTCTTTCTCACTATTTTCATTCTCTATTACATTTCCATTCTCTATGATTCCCTCCTACCAAACACCCCTAATATCCTTTCTCTCTCCTCAAATCTCAACCACTCATTTTTTTTCTCTCTCTTCTATAAATCATTTTATTCCTCTAGTTTATTCAAAAACTTTTATCTCAAAAACCATACATCGATGAATTATAAAAATTTTATGGCTGTTTTTAAAATTTTATGCTATTTCATTAGAGAAGTCATTTTATATATTTTGACGAATTTTTAAATCTGAAGGCGGAGCCCGTCAGGTATATCACCCCATCACCGTCACCACCATTACATCACCAACCCGCCATCGCCTCCATCACCGCCGCAACATACGGGTACCTTTCTCCCGTCACTTGACCCAAATTCGCCCATGCATTCTTGATATAAGCTTCTACAGCTAGAAAAGCTAATCACTCTCCTAGGAAATAACCATAAAATGAATTCAAGAAACGCCTAATTACCTCTATAATTGAAGACAATGGGATCACCGATTCAAACCTTTAATAGTAATGGCAACATTCATCGTTCTAAAGTTAACCTTTTTATACAATTTTTCTTATCTCAAAGCATATGCATAAGAAGGCTTAGGGGCAAGGGTGTAGTGCCACAACTTGACAAATTGGCTAGTTTTTGGCCAATCAAATGTCGCCACGTGTTTTCTCCAAAAACTAGCCAAAACTTGTCAAATTAAATGGTGTAATGTAACAAAACTAGCCAAAAATTGTTAAAATGTCAATGCTAGAAAAATTTAAAAAGTGACCATTTTTAATAAAAAATGATACTTGGGTTCAGAATTTGGGGGTCGGGAATTTCAGAAATCGAAGACGCCATGGCTGCCAACCCGAAGGTTTACCCCGCCAAGATACGTCCCGGATCATCCGAGTCCCATTTTTACGAACATTTTATATCAAGTTGGAACAGCTTAGCGTGATCCGTAGTTAGCAAGGTGGGAAAGAACAGGGCCTAGTTCTGCCCATTTAACGTAACACCGGCAACCTAAGTTTTCAACGATATCATCATCGGCTAAAGCTACTTTTTCCGACTACCTATTTCTTTAATGGAACAAAAGACAGCAACACTACCAAGGAAAAATCCAGCAACGCTACACTAAGTTAACACTACCAAGCTAATTACAAACATGCAATTAACAACAATGTAAATAAAGATAAAAAATACATATAAGCAACAATAAGTAGCAGTTGTTAACCGGAAAACCCAAAAAAGGGCTCGCCGGAAAACTGTATAAACCGGAAACCCCAAAAAGAAGTCATCGGAAAACCGAAGTAACACCACCAGAAACCCCGAAAAGGGGTCATCGGATTACATGCAGCGACGATTAAACCAGAAACCCCGTAAAAGAGGTCACCGGAAAACCAGATTAAAAGTAGCCAAAGAGCCAATGAATAGGGTTGTAAACGAACCGAACGAACACGAGCGAAGCCTTGTTCATGTTCGTTCGTTTAACTTAACAAATGGTTCACGAACGAATAAACGAACATAATGACTTGTTCATGTTCGTTCCTTTGTGTTGATGAATGAATGGTCACGAACACAAACGAACGAACACTAATGAACGAACACAAACGAACGAAATATTTATAAATTAAGTATTTTTGCTTAAAAATTTCTTAAATAACTAGGTATTAATATATATTATATAAAAGAAATATATATATATATATAAAAATTATTTTTCATAGTATAGGTTATTAGGTGTATATATATGTAAACGAACATAATGGATTATTGTTCATGAACATAAACGAACTATTGTTCACGAACGACCGTTCATGAACATAAACGAACGAATGTTCACGAAAAGATTATCGAACGTAAATGAAAGAACAAGAGCTTTGTTCATGTTCGCTCATTTAACTAAATGAACGAACATGAACGAACTTCTCGTCGAACGGTTCATGAACTATTCGTGAATTGTTCAGTTCGTTTAAAGCCCTACCAATGAATGTGTCAACTACACCCTTGCTAAAGCCAAACAACTCTTTGGCCGTAAAAAGTGAACGTTGCTAGCCGAAAACCCCAAAAAGGGGTTTCTTATCTCACCGGAATAAGGGTATTGTACGTTAGGAGCATCAGCAAGTTTTTCCGGCATGGATTCAGGCAATAGAAGCCTAGAAAAACATAGGATTAGCCTCAAAATCGAAACCCTCCCCCCCCCCCCCCCAACAAAAAAAGAAAAAAAAAGAAACTTAGGTTTCAGGTGTAAATAGTTTTTGGCACAAGAACTAAAAAAAAAAGGTCACAAAGGTACACTCCCAACGTTCACAATGATCAGCCAAATGTGGCCGATATATATAGCCGATCCAACTTGCCAATTCTTGTCGATGCACATGCTACAAGGTAGCCAAAGCTAGCCGAACTAACTTGCCGAGAAATTAGCCGACTACACTCTTGCCCCTTACTAGCCTCCACATCATTAGCATATATATCTTTCTTAGATAAATCAAACCCTTTGCCTATATTGGATTAGGATTAGGGTTATTCACCCCACCCTACATCACCAGATTTCCCTTAAGGAGGAACTTCATGTTGATCATTGTCAGTAGCAGTAGCAAACACACCTGTCATATTGGATTAGGATTAGGGTTATTCACCCCACCCTACATCACTAGATTTCCCTTAAGGAGGAACTTCATGTTGATCATTGTCAGTAGCAGTAGCAAACACACCTGTCATATTCAGTCAACTTTTCACACTAGCAGACCCATCAGAAACCAGAATCTCTTTGTGCACATTATGGTCCCTTTTATCACCACCACCTTTATTCACCATATTACAAAGTTTATCAAAACGATTAACAGGTAAAGAAAAACCAAAAGAACCAGCTCTCTGCAGAAATTAGGTCATCATAACATCATGCTATTAGAGAGAAAAATATAGAGAAAAGAAGAATTTGTTAAATCTCAAGCTAATTGATACAGCTTGGATATATGTTGTATTTATATGAATCTTACAACTGAAAGACAGTTACAACGACTCCTAACGACTTCTGTTACAGGGTTACAAACTTGACACTTTTGACCCCTCTACTTTATTGAATGTACAATTATTGAATGAAATGTAATTTTCCAATATTATCTATATAACAAATGCCCCTCCCTTAAAAGACTTTTTGTCCTTAAAAAGGAAATTGAGGAAATCTGTGTTTCATATCTTCCAAATTACCCCATAAGGCTTTAGTGATGGGAAAGCCCTCCCAGTGAACCAATATCTTCATAGCACCCCTGTCACCCTTCTTGACCTGTTGTTTAGATAAAACAGCTTTTGGTTGGATCAAACATCTGGGGCTTTTTGGCATTGGGAATACTGAGTAAGTTGGACCATAAGCTTTCTTCAAGAGTGACACATGGAAAGTGTGGTGCATTTGAGCTTCTTCAGGAAGATCCAACTTATAAGCAACTGAACCCACTTTCTCTGTCCCTATGCAAGTCTTCCACAGCTTCCATGGCAGTGTCACCAGGAATATATGGAATGTGAAGATTGGGCTTAATTCCAAAGAGTGCTTCAAATGGTGACATTTGAATAGCAGAGTGCCAAGTAGTGTTATACTACCATTGAGCTAAAAGTACCCATTTAACCCATGTCAGAGGAGCATCCATGCACATACTCCTCAAATAAGACTCAAGGCACCTGTTGAGAACTTAAGTTTGACCATCCGACTGTGGGTGGTAAGCAGAAGATAGAACTAATGTGACTCCCTGTAGCCTCATAAATTCCTTCCAAAATTAGCTTATGAATGGATCTCTATCAGACACAATAGTTTTAGGACGCCCATGAATTTTAAACACTTGATCCATAAAAGCTTGTGCTACTTTGGCTGCAGTGTATGGGTGATTTAGCAAAATGAAGTGCCCATACTTTGTTAATCTACTACCACAACTATAGTATCCTTCCCCTAAACATTGGGTAGTCCACTAATGAAATCCATAGAAATATCTGAAAATATTGATTGTGGAATGGGAAGAGGTTGTAACAAACTAGGGGAAGTTGTTCTTTCATATTTAGCTCTCTGACAGACTTGACATTCTTTAATAAACTGTTGCAGACCCTTTAAGCAATGCTTCCAATAAAAAGATTTTGTATCTTCTGCAATGTTGGAATGATGCCAAAATGGCCCCCAATGGCCGAAGTATAAAAAATAGAAATGATATCCTTCTTTAAATTGTATCCTGACCAATAACAATTTTTTTCCTTCTTTTCAGTAAGCTGCCATCCCATGATCTTTTAATTCTCTCTAACAATAAAGCATTAATGCTACTTACTCCCATTTCAAAAATTGCCATTCCTTGAGCCCTGCTTAGAGCATCTGCTACCAAATTGTCTGCCCCCTTTTTGTAGCAAATTTCGTAATCATACCCTACTAATTTTGAAAGCCATTTATGTTGTAAAGGGGTCATGATTCTCTGCTCCATCAAGTACTTGAGGCTTTGATGATCAGTTTTGATGATGAAGTGTTTGCTTATTAGATAATGGTGCCATTGTTTAACTGCCATCAGGATTGCCAAGGGTTCCTTTTCATACACAGAAAGACTTTGATGCCTCACAGAAAGAGCTTTGCTTGTATAAGCTAATGGATGTCCCTCTTGCATTAGAACTGCTCCCAAACCCTTTGAAGAAGCACCAGTTTCTATGAAAAATGACTTTGAAAAATCTGGTAAGCTCAAAACTGGTGGTGAACTCAAAGCTTGTTTTAATGTCAGAAATGTTGCTTGAGCATTCTCATTCCACAAAAACCCCTCTTTTTTTAGTAATTCAGTTAAAGGCTTAGCAATTATACCAAATCCTTTAATAAATTTCTGTAGTAGCCTGTCAGACCCAAGAACCCTCTAAGCTGTTTTGCAGTTGTAGGTGCTGGCCAATCTTGAATTGCTTGTATTTTCTTAGGGTCAGTTGCTACTCCTTCTTTGCTGATAATGTGCCACAAGTACTCTACTTGTTTCCCCCCAAAAGCACATTTAGATTGTTTTGCTTTCAAAGAACTATCTTGCATGATCATTAAAACTGTTTCCAAATCTATCAAATGCTGCAGCCAATTTTTGTTGTACACCAGGATATCATAAAAAAAAACAATGTTTTTCCTTAATAGCTCCTTAAATGTGGTTTTCATAAGGGATTGGAAGGTGGCTGGTGCATTAGTTAGACCAAATGGAAGCACAAAAAATTCAAAGTGTCCTTAATGAGTCTTGAAAGTTGTTTTATAGATATCAGGTTCATACATCCTAATTTGATGATAACCTGACCTTAAATCCAGTTTGGAAAACACAACAGCTCCTTGTAATTCATCCAATAATTCTTCAACCAGAGGTATGGGATATAGATCTTTCACTGTCTCCTCATTCAATCTCCTATAATCTAAGCACATCCTCCAAGAACCATCTTTCTTTTTCACTAATACCACAGGTGCATCAAACCATCCTAATTTTTAAGTTCTATCAACAACATATCTCCATTAAACCAATTCCCTTGCATACTCCACTTAAAGTCCTTACACAAGTTTACACATTCCATTTTATTTCCATCTGCCACAACTACTTTCACATGAGGAATTTGTATGGTTAAGCACCTCATTTTTTCTGCTAATAAGTGGCTCATAAAGTTATGAGTTGAACCATTATCTATTAAAATGTGTAGACACCTAGTACCCATGGTTCCTATAACCTGCATTGTGGAATATGATGGGATTCCCATGATAGCATTCAATGAAATTTGGGGGTCTCCTTGTATCATTGGTTGCTTAATTTCTTCTTTAATCACTAAACTATTTTCTGTTTCCACTAGTAGCATATTCATACTATGTAACAATCCCAAATTAGTCATATCCTCCTTTGTTTGTTCCATAAATTCAACCAAAAATAACTGCTTCTTTCCCTTACATACTCTAAAATGTCCAGGCACAAATTTTTCTGTGCAGTAAAAACATTCTCCCCTTACCCTCTTTTCTTCTCTAAATTTGTTATTAACTCTCCCGTGGATTATAGCAGTTGAACTAGAAGGAATTGAATTGATAGGAGTTACCAAAATTGGAGGTTTGGTAGCATTTGTTAATTGATTTGTTCTTGGCAGAGTATTTCTATAACCAGTAAATCCTCCATTATTCCCTCCTAATCTTAATGTTTTATTTTATTCATTTTGCATTTTTGCCAATGAATAAGCATCTTTTAACAGTTTGGGCTTAAATATCTTAACAGGACATTTAATCTCAGGTTTTAATCCTTCCAAAAACATACTAACTGCATATTCTTCAGGAATGCTAACCTTATTAAGAAGAGCATCAAAAGAGTCACAGTAATATTCCAGTTCACGAATCTGAATGAGAGCTTTGAGTGCTCCCATTGCATTTTCAACACCTGCTGTAGCAAACCTAGCCATGGCGGATCTCAAGTACTCCGTCCATTAAATCTCTTCCATTGATTTACCATTAGATTTTATGTAAGCTTGATGCCACTGCAATGCTCTGCCCTCCATATGAATGGCGGCATACCGGATTTTCCTGTTTTCAGGCGTATTATCGATTATTAAAAAGTGATCACAAGGATACATCCATCCTTCTACATCATCGCCATCAAATTTAGGAATATCAAGTTTTGTGAGACGGTTATTGATACTACCACCGTCGTCACCTTGAACAACTACCATATGCTGCTCCTCCATAGTGGCTACATTCTTTGTGAGTGAATCGACTACAACTTTCAATGAGACAATAGTATCTTAAGCTGTAGCAAGTTCACGTTGTACTCTTTCTAAACTGTCTTTGCCGGAATTTTTCTTCGTCACCGGCGCCATCGTTCTGGTATAAACTTGCCGGAATCGTGAAATGTTGGTGAAATTGTGGCCGGAATCACATTCGCTGCTGGAAACGGTGGCTCTGATACCAATTTGTTAGAGAGAAAAATATAGAGAATAGAAGAATTTTTTAAATCTCAAGTTAATTGATACAGCTTGGATATATGTTGTATTTATATGAATCTTACAACTGAAAGACGGTTACAACGACTCCTAACGACTTCTGTTACCAGTTACAAACTTGACACTGTTGATCCCTCTACTTTATTGAATATACAGTTATTGAATGAAATGTAATTTCCCAGATATAACACATGCACATCGAATAAGTTTAGCTCGAAGATTACTAGTTTAAAAGATTCCAAGTAAACCCTAGCCTCTAATCAATCAGGAAAACTAAACCCAAATCAAGGATCTAATCTACCATGAGAGGGACATAATCAAGGAAAAGCAGATCGAAATTAGAGCAGGAAAAAGAGGGGAAAATCAAGATTAAGGAGAGAGCAAAGGATTTTATGCCAAAATAAAGCTGTTTATCGAAAGCTCTTTTCTGTCATTTCATAATATTCAATTATTTCAATAATATTATTATGATTCCTCTACTAAACAGTAGGTAATTGTATATAGATTGCCAGATGGATCTTTGATGAATATTACTAAAGTGTACCCCTTAGATGCCATCTATGATACACCTGAAGATGTTCCCATGGATGTAAGCATGAACTTTAATAAAGATGGTTCTGTATTATATAAAATGTTACAACCTCACATTTTATTTTTGAACGACAATGATAATCATTAACTACATTATGGTGGGTTATGCAGGTAAAATCTAATAGGCGTTATGCAGGTTGCTCAAAGTGGACCATTAAGGTATAATCTTGTGACTCGGGTTATTTTCAATTCTATTCAAAGCCAAATGTTCCTGCACGGTTGTAAAAGTCTTATCATATAATATAGCTAATTCAATATAATTTTTATGTTAGGAAGTAGCTGAATCCGTAAAAGAGGATGTTGGCAGAATCGACATTCTTGTGCATTCATTAGCCAATGGACCTGAGGTTTTATTTGGATGTCATTCCATTTTTAACTTTTGTTTAGACTAGAACCACCTGATAATTAAGTTATCTCAAGTAAGACTTGAACCCAACACCTCTATGTGGGCCCTAATATTGCTAGGCCAAAGGCTCTTTGGTCTGGGTTATGTTGATATCTAACAAGCCAATTAAATTGGTCAAAACTCGTCCAAAGTGCATATTCAATATAACTTTGTCAATCACATGTATATATATAGGAATTCATGTGAAAACCATTTGAATTAGAACTCTGGGAACTTTTAAGTTATAAATTAATGTTCATATGTCAATGTTATGTGTTAACAGAGTCGTTCACATATGAACCGAGTATGTTGTACTTAATATTAGTTATATTTATATATGAATAGTTTCACATGAACCTCTAAATTACAGGAACTCTTAGAAACTTTCTTTGAATTGCTTAAACATATTCATATGATTATATAGTTTCTTACACATGTTCATATGACTATTTATTTCGTTTGATCACCAAATATCTCATGAAACATGTATTTACAAAATAGTTACATATATATATATATATGTTCGACTTACTACATATCCTCATAGCACTATTCATATATGTCTACTCATAAAATCTATGTCTTCACATAATTGTATAATGGATGAAGAACCATGTCTTCACAAAATTGTAAAATAAAAAACTGCATCTAAATAAGTCAAAAACAATCCCCAGAATTACCAATGGTGATTAATTTTTGAAAGCTCCTCAGGGTTTTTGCAAGTTTTGGGGTTTTAACCTAACTTTTCATTATATTTATATGTATAACTTCGACAAATAGTATTTTTTGAAAGTCGGACCAAACTATCTCTAAGTATTTCCTTGCTAACAAAGCAAGGTTTGCAGGTTACCAAACGTCTCTTACAAACATCAAGATTTGGGTATCTGGCTGCCATCTCAGCATCAAGTTATTCTTTGATATCTTTGCTGAAACATTTTTTCCCAATAATGAACCCAGGTATGATTCTCATCCTAACGTTTATATATGAATAGTTTGAGCGGGTTGGCAATAATGGATTGGATTGGATTGACCTATAACACGTTTTTCTAGAAACAACAAAATTTTTTATAAATAATAAGTATTTGAAGGATATACTAATTTCGACCACTAGGGAGGTAGTAAAGTGAAGGATATAAATTTTTATCATTATTATTATTAACATTTTTATTTACTAAATTTTTATTAATTTTTTATTATGATATTATTTATATAATTATATTTTTTTAATATAAAAATTAATTTTTTTTGATGTTTTTTTATTATTATTAAAATTTATTAATTGTTATATATCATTATTAATATTTATGATTTTTAGTTATTGAAACGACACAACTCAACTCAATCAAAAGTTTAAAAAAAAAAAAATTTGTGCTGGCCGTAAATTTATGGCTGAGAGCCGTAAATTTACGGCTTAATTATTACAACTGACTATAAAAACCTAGCCGTATAATTATGGCTCAAATTATAACTAGCTGTAAAAAGGAGCCTTAATTTGCTCCTGGATTTTTTTCTTCCCTCATCAAAAGTACTCGAAAATATAAAGGCCCCTAAATTTATGGTCCTAGGACATAAATGTAAGGTCAGGTCTGCACAAAACCATTTTGACTCAAATTTGATTCAAACTCTTTCCAAACCTCAAAAGCTCAAACCAAAACACCAAAAAGAGTAATATCACATATTACAACATAAAAGATACATCTGACACCTTAACCATTGAAATTTACATTAAAACGATCAAACGGGTCACATTACCCAAGTTGTCATTAACCAAGACTATTCTATACTTTAAGTTACAAAAACCATGACTCCAAACTAAGTTTTTGCAGAAATATAGATTACCCAAATATGAGAAAACATCACAAATGACCAAAAGCCAAGTTTAAAAAAACAACAAGAGTATCATGAGCCATAATGAGGTAGGATGACTAAGCATCTATACCAAAAATTTCATTCTTCCGCGAATGGACAATTACCTTCCAAAATACCCAAATCAACTTCTTATCAACACTTCAAATCAACAAGGGCTTAGTTCCTTCTTCTGAAACCACCTATAAAAATGGTAAACAACTAAAATATAAACGAATACTTAGTGAATAAACTTGCATACAAATATATATACGAAGGAGGGCAAAAACACAAAAGATTATCACATGTAGCCAATGGTACCGTCATACCATCACTTGCATACTCACTTTTGCGCTAACAACATGGATCCATATATGCTAAAACAATAGTCAAAGAGGTTCTTAGGCCTCGTTTCAATACACAAGAGGTTCTTACGGCTCATCTCAATACAACTATGGGGTTCTTAGGCCCCGACCTCAAAATTAGGCCCTAATGCCAAATCGATTACCACATACGGAATCCACCATCATATGGTAGTCGACCCATCACACATATAAGAGTATGCAAATTTACTCACCTCCTCCGCGGCTAACAACAATCAAGATTTCCACAACACAAATGACAAAGCTTTCAACCTAGGAAATAATCACAATATTCATATAAGACTATATTCACAATCTTGGTTAACTCAATTTAGCCATACTAACAATTCACTATCATTCTTAGCCCACAACAAACCCATTGTGTTATTAAGTTGCTTTACTTATAAAAATCCATTTTGGTGCAAGAATATTCATCATCATCTTCACCAAGTTCACCATTTCACTTTGACTAGTAAAGTCACAATTCTCATACTTTGAGTATTACTAACATCGTTCATATTTCAAATCATTTTCATCATGCATCTCAATAACAAAACCATATAATGAAAGAAATTGGGAGAAAATATCATGCATGGACTCAATCCCACAAAAGCCCAAATTTCCAATATTCAAGAACTCTAATTTTAAAAATGAAATTAAAATTAGGTTGAAGGAATCCTTACCTAGAAGAAGAGTATTAAAATCAAGATCTAGGATCACAAATTCTTCCTTCTTTTTTCCTTAGGTGTGTTAACACACACACACACTACACACACACCCAACTTCCTCAATTGAAATTCTTCCCTAAAAGATTGTTATTATTACTATTGTTATTGACTTGAAAGATTGATTGGAAGAATTGAGGATGAAATTTACTTTTGATGGAAGAAATGAGAGAACAAATGAGAAGAGTTTAGAAGATTAAAACTTGAGAGGAAATGGATGGGCTATCCCCCCTTTGCCACGTACATAATAGAATAAGTGGGTATTTTATCCGCTATCCGCTAAAGTTTCAACTAAATTAACCTCATATCCAAAAATAAAATACTAGAAAATTATGTTAATGTCAAAACTACAAAAAAAGGTTAATTTATTTATTCAAAAAAATCTTAGGGTGTTACATTTATTTATCATTATTATTATTTTGTTTATTATTATTAATTTTTTTATTTATTAATTTTTTTTTTACTTTTATATATTTTTAATATAATAATAACTATTATTATAATTATTAATTTATTATTTGATTTTTTTAATTAATAAAAAATTTATTAATTTAATTTGTATTGTAATTATTTTATAGTATTATTATGATGATAATTGTTATTATTTATATTTTATTAAGATATTATAAAAATTTTAATGAAGTGTAATTTTGTCATTTGTTATAATTTCAATTCAGATTTTTTAGCTCAATTTCATTGAATTCTGTCAACTTAACACATGACATGTTTTAAACCTTTTCAATTCTAAATCATTCAAATTTTAAATCCTTTCACAGATTTAAATTTCATAAAAAACATTATATGAACCAACCTTAAAGTTATTATAAAAAAAAAAAAAGGAGAATAAATTGTTTCCGTACTCCATTTTCTGGAACAAAATGATTTGGTATGTTACAATTCATATTTCATACTCGTATAACTTTCTCCCATGCTACTATACCCATTTAATCACTTTTCTTTTGAGCTACTTTTTTTATTATTATTATTATCTAACACATATAACTTATTATTGAAGATAAACACGTAAGTACATTACCCAAATGAGTTGTCACCTCTAAATGTGGATAATAAACTATTTACTATTGAGGTTGAATATAATGTTGCAGGCAGTGCTTCAATTTCTCTGACCTACATGGCTTCTGAAAGGATCATTCCAACGTAGTTTCTCTATTTTCTTACATGTTATTTACATTTGATTTTTGTTTTTCTTGGGTCATTTTTTAAATTATAAACGATTCGTAACGGCACCCTTTTAATGCCAGCTACGGTGGAGGTATGAGTTCAGCCAAGGCTGCTTTGGAGAGTGACACAAGAGTTAGTTCCTAAATTAAAGAAAGTTCTTACTTCGTGGTGCTATTTTATTAGCTTCAAATAATTAGGATTTCTATATACAGATGTTGGCATTTGATGCCGGAAGAAAACAAGGAATCCGAGTGAATACAATTTCAGCAGGTAGCCTCTTATTCATTATTTCATAAGGCAAACACATAATATATTTCAATTAATGCTAGAAATTTCTTCCATGATACTATATAATGTATAATAAGAATGTGTCAGGAACACTAAGAAGTCGTGCTGCCAAAGCGATCGGGCCCATTGATCAGTATATCAATTATGCATTAGAGAATGCGCCGCTGCAAAAAGAACTATTAGCAGGTCAGTGCCAGTGTCCCTTCAGAACTTTAGTGTGGCTTGAAACCCTCTTTTGTCCAAAATTCTTAATCATAAAAAAATATACTAACTCTACTTTCAACTCGTTTGAAATACAACACAGCCCGAATCGACCCACCCATAAGTAAATGGGTTGAAATTGCCACCTCTGGGTAGTACAGTAACTAGATTTAGACACATGTATACGTTAAAATAATGCCGATAAAACATGTAATCTTTTATATAATACAATGATAGTCTCTATCAATACATAAATAACAATAATTGGTAACATTTAACTTCGTTAAGATACATGTCGTGATGAAATTAAGGTTTTTGGCTTGTTAGTAAGTTATTAGGTCAAGTTTCTTTAGAATAAACATGTATTGTATGAAGATTAATTAAACAATTTATATAAGCAGAGGAGGTCGGAAATGCTGCTGCTTTTCTTGCATCACCGCTGGCTTCAGCCATCACGGGGACAGTGTTGTATGTGGATAATGGTCTAAATGCAATGGGCGTTCGAGTTGATAGCCCTACACTTACAGATGTTGATTTATCATAAACCATAAGTTAAGTTAGTCACAAAGCACAATCCAGTTTTTGATTGGCTTTGTTTCCTTCACAGTTTTACATTACAATGTATATGTGGTACTATCGCACTTCCAGATTTTGGTGATCACGCAACAAACAAAAAGATGTACATGCTTGCACACATTGACACAAGCAACAGACTTATCCAAAAATCTCAGATTAATATATATCACAAATATCAGACTTATTTTATGTAGTTGTGTTCTTAACCGTATAAATAAACATAGACTAGAACACCTTTTTGTAGTAGTGTTACACTGTTATTTAGGCAAACAAATCCGCCTTACTTATAAATAGTAGTAGTTTAACTGAAGGGCCTTTCTTCCTAGACCATTCATGGTTTCTACATTCATTCTTCATTCATGGCTTCATGAATGGGTTTGGGTTAGCGACCTTAGATAAGCAAAATACAGAATCTGAACGGTTAAAATCATAATGGATGTTTGCCAGTTGCCACATAATATACAACCTTTCCCCTGCCTTGGCATTCAATGTTGCAAAACTAGGGATGAGCATAAAGCCCGAAAACCCGAAAACCGGCCTAAGACCGACCGAATCCGGACCTACCCGACCCGGACCGGATGCCAAACGGTCCGGTCCTAGGTTCCTAGTTTAAGGTAAATTCAACTTATCTAAATGAAATTGCCAATCTCAAGCCAAAATCATTCGAGAATACCCTTTTATTCTTTTTCACATTGGATGCATCTTAAAAGTCTTTGTGTCTAGAGACTGGGCATTCAAGAAGACAATTGAAGTTGACGACATCACAACACTAAATAGTTGCTGCATGAGAACCTCATTCGAGGGTTTCTTTGAGGTCTGGCAAGGAGGGCAGAAGCTTCAAGGCCCAAAAAATTATATTTTGTGGATTCAAGTTTTATGATCTTTATTATTTTGAGTCAAAACAAAAACTTAATACGAGTAGTAGAGAAACTGAAAATTTGATCAACAAAGATTGGAATTGAAAAATCAACAAAAGTCAAAAAAACAATGTTCGATTTTCTTTTTGAGACTTTCTTGTCAACAGTCAAGCCTGTCTTTATTATAGTCCAACTCCCACATCTAGATCTAATACAACTACAGAATACATGATTTGATTCATATGCTGTATACGCTTGATCTGGCCCAACATTCAAGTGATCACGAATCAACACCAAAAAATTAAACTGGTCGGCCAACAATCAACAAGATCTTGACGATGATGAACCATTAGCACCAATTAGTAGACATGTAATGAAACGCAATGATGTTGAAGATGTTGCACCAAAGAAAATGTTAGTTATGAACTCAGAAATAATTATCTACTGATTACAGAAATATTACTGTTTACAGTTAATTACTGCTACATAGAGAGAAGGTGTACTAGCTTTCGAGTTAGTTTCAGAAATTCTGAATCAGAACTCAATTATCATTTTTAGTACACATAACTAAGCAAACGCACACCGCAGACACGATATTCATTATTAACTCAGCACTAACACCCTGCTGAATAAACAAAAATACACATCGAATATCAGCAGATTATTATTCAGTCCATACAAACCCAAAAATAAAAAATCTGGTAGTGACTTCTGGTTTCAAACAAGTGTATCAAAAGAAAAAAAAATAGTGCGAAGTATAAAACTTTACTAATAACGTGGCTATCAAGTACTTCTCACAATTTGAAATGATTATTTCTCAATGTTAAAGTCGAAAACTACTATTATTATGTCAATGTCAAATTTTATGCTTAAGGAAGGAAGACGAAACTACTTGAGATGATTAAAAGCAGAATGTGTTTTACCTATACTGATGGGTGGAACAATTAGATAACTATGGCAAAGACGGTAGGATTTTTCCTGAGCATGTACCAAATCCAACATTGTAACCATTTCCCTGCAGAAGAGAGCCCAAAGTCATGTAATTAGCCTTCCAAAGCCATCCGTGATGAATTTTCCATGTCAATCTATTTAGATTAGGGAATAGATAAAACAAAGAGTTCAACTCAAAACGTGTATTACCTTGCAACAGCCACTGATAATAACTTCATCTCCATCTTCTATAAATTTACGACTTGTTTTGCCAAGAGACAACTCTTTTGTTCCATTCCATGTTAACTCTAGCAAGCATCCATATGATTCAGATTCCTGTAAATATTTAAGCAGTAAAATAGCATGAACTTTCATATAGATTTAAATTGTGTAAAAAGAAGTGAACGCAAAGCTAAAATCTTACAGGTCCGCTTATTGTTCCAGTTCCTAGGAGATCTCCAGGCCTCAAATTACAGCCATTCACAGTATGGTGTGCAAGTTGTTGGGTCAGTGTCCAGTACCTAACAGACAATGATTTTGACTCAGAATTAAACAATTAAAACATCATTTTACTTACCTACGGGAATTTTTTTATCACAAAATATACAATGATACATTAATAGTATTAGAGAAATGGAACTAAACTGATTGCTAGGTACAGAACAACATATTGTAGTGTGCATGTCTTACAAGTGATTGAAATTGCTTCTTGTGACAATGAATGAATCATCTTGTCCTGCTGGTTTAACACGAACCTTGAATGGAAAGACTAGTTAGATCTCGGAAAAAAGAGTAGTGCAAAGAATTTACCAAGACTTTTGTTAAATGACAAATAAGTAGGAACAGGTATAGACGGCCTTGATCAAAGTCACCATAAATTTCAACAGCCATTCTAGTGCACTGAAGGTCTAAACTAACAAGGACATTGAAGGTTTAGAAGTATATGCTACAGGGTTTAGAAATGAAAGTGTGCCTGCAAACACACAAGCCATCATGGCACTTAGACTCTCTTAGTGGACAAGGTGGGTAACACATCAAACAAGTGATTTTATACAGGTCAAATCGGACCAGAACCAATGTTCTATATAATTCGGTCCTAGAATATGTTCCTAAAATAGGATTGTAATACTTACTTTTACTATGGTGATTTAGTAAGTTTTTAATTTAAAGGCGAATTTGTATTATAAACAGAAAATTTACAAGCAAATAAAATGAAACAATACATGACTATGTACTATTCT
Organism: Erigeron canadensis; assembly: GCF_010389155.1. Taxonomy (NCBI): domain Eukaryota; kingdom Viridiplantae; phylum Streptophyta; class Magnoliopsida; order Asterales; family Asteraceae; genus Erigeron; species Erigeron canadensis. The sequence goes on from NC_057763.1 coordinate 8,945,002, forward strand.
ACCACCAATTCTATAACAATCCAATTCTACTTAAACCTCCCAAACAGACTCAAATACAAAAACAATTCAGAAACACCAGGAACCATACGAACTAGTGCTAGAAAGGGACCCAGAAGTGTCATCTTACACCACTCTCTATTCCCTTCCGCACACACTAGTCCAGGTTCATCTCAATATAGCATCAGAAACAAACATCCAGTCTTCAAAATTAACTGGCAAACAAAGCATTTGACTTCCAAACAAGCTTCCATTTTGCAGCCATTTTTATCACATTCTTAGAATTCTTAACTTTCGAAGAAAGCAGCTTGAATCTAACATCTTTAATTCTGCTACAAACTTCCTCCTCACTCCTTTGTTCATTCTTGAAAAGTCTTGAATTCCTTTCCTGCCAAATATAATAGATAGAAGCAGCCAATACTAGTTTATTCCCTATCACAATAATACTATTCTGCACTCTCATATCAACATTCTCCAGAATACAACCCTCCAGATTGGAACTCATATTTACCAAAGTAGTCATATTCTTCATATATTCCCAGATATTCTTTGCAAATTGACATTGAAAAAAAAGATGAGCATGACTATCAGCAACATCTTGACAGAATGGGCACCTTAAACTTCCACCCTGCTGCCATTTTTCCATTCTATCATGAGTCATTAACCTGCCCTGTATAGCTAACCACAGAATAAAAGCGTGTTTAGGAACCATTTGAGTAAACCAAACAACCTGTTTCCAGTCAACCTTTGGTCTATTATCTCTAAGATCTTCCCAAGCTTGTTTAGTACTAATATTTACCTTTTGATTCTCATTGTTAACCGACTGAATTTTATCTACCTTATCAATCTGCCAATCAGGTACCTCAATATGACCAAGACTAGGAAACATTAACATCCACTCACTTGGCCATTTCCAACTTCCCTCATTACACATATCAGCTACCCTCATATTATCATCCAATCTAGCATCATATATAGCTCTCCTAGATATAAAATCACATAAAGGCCCCTTTTCACTCCACTTATCATACCATAGAGAAATATTTCTTCCATTACCAATCTCATACCATACATGACTTTTAATCATATCTCTAATCTTTAACATATTTCTCCAACCCTAACTGTCACTCTTTTTTGCATCAATTTTTCAAATACTTTTACCTTTTAATTTCACCACATTCACCCCCTTTGCCCACAAAGAATCCTTGTTTTCTAAAATTTTCCAGAATTGTCTTAAAAGTAACACTTCATTCCATTTCTTCATATCTTTTAAACCTAAACCACCCTCCTCTTTAGGTTTACAAACATTCTTCCATGCCACTTTAGCTTTCCCTTGTGCAGAATCCCCATTATTCCAAAGGAACCTTTTAAAAAGTTGTTCAAGTTCTTTAATCACTGCAGCAGGTATCATATACACTAAAGCCCAGTAATTCTGCATAGAAGCTAAAACAGCTGCAATTGATTGCAATCTTCCTGCATAAGAAAGAGTTTTATTCCTCCAGCTCTTAATCTTGCTTTTCACTTTATCCACCAGAACTTTGCAGTCTTTAGTCCCCAACATCTTAGCTAACAATGGCACTCCCAAATACCTTACAGGAAGCTTACCACATTTAAATGGCAAAATACTAATTAACTCCTGCTTATTCTTTTCCTTAATGCTTCCAAAGAATATAATACTTTTTCCAAGATTAGGAATTAACCCTGAGACTTTAGAAAATTCATCCAATGACTTCTGAATAACCTTGATGGATCCAGCAGTTCCTTTACATAGTACTAACAAATCATCAGCAAAGCATATGTGAGACAGCTTTAAATCTTTGCATCCAAAATGATACTCAAACTCACTAGAATCTTTATTGTTCTTGCACATTATTAGATTAAACACTTCCATTACCAATGTAAACAAGTAAGGAGAAATAGGGTCTCCTTCTCTCAATCCTCTTCCACCTTTAAAATATCCATGAGTCTCACCATTCAAACATATAGAAAATTTAGTAGTTGAGACACAAGTCATTATCCAAGTTACCATTTTCTCATGAAACCCAAATTCCTTTAAAATATTCTCAAGGAATTTCCAGTTCACTGTGTCATAAGCCTTTTGTATATCTATTTGCATGGCACATCTTTTAGGCCCTGACTTCCTAATATAACCTCTGAGCAACTCCTGTGCTATCAAAATATTGTCTTGGATATGCCTACCAGGCACAAAAGCACTTTGATTAATATGCACTATCTTTCCAAGACCACTCTGAATTCTCTTTGTAAGGATTTTACTTGTACATTTGTATATAACATTACAACAAGCAATAGGTCTGAAATCAGAAACCTTATTAGGAGTAGCAATCTTAGGAATTAAAGCAATCAATGTAGCATTAATTTCACCAAGAATTTTTCCTTTCAAGAAGAACTCCTTAATTGCTCTGCACACATTCTTTCCAATTAAATCCCATGCTTTTCTGAAAAATCCAGAAGTATACCCATCAGGTCTAGAGGCCTTATTACTATCAATATCAAAAATTGCTTCCTTTATTTCTTCATCAGTTACACCTTTAACCATATTATCAGAATCTTCCTTATCAAGCACCTTCCTAAAAAAGTCCCTTCATTAGTGGTTCAATACTATCAGTTCTCCCAAGAAAATTCTGAAAATGTTTAACAAATTGTTTAGCCACATCATCTCCTTCATATCTGTTCCCATCCTCATCACAAATAACTTCTACTTTGCCTTTATTCCTTCTAAACTTCAGCATACTATGAAAATATGCAGTATTCCTATCACCTTCTTTCAACCAATTAATCTTCACTTTTTGCTGTAACAATTTCATTTCCTCATTAACAGCAGCAACATATTCATTTAGGGTCTTAATAGCTTGCTTTTTGATCTCTACATTATGGGGATCCATATCATAAGCTTCTTGATCTCTCTTCAATTTCTCCTTTAAGCCTCTAGAATTCTCATAAATGTTGTCCTTATTCCAACTAATTCTGTTAAGACGCTTTTTAAGCTTCTTTAAATTCTGCACAAGCTTATACATATGACACCCATGTATCCTATCATCCCACTCATCCTTCACCACCTCTAGAAATTCAGTTCTATTAGTGATAAAATTAGAAAATCTAAATGATCTAACCTTCCTAGTAAGCTCAGCTTTTATATTCAACACAGCAGGACTATGATCAGACTTCAGAGATAAGAAAAGGAAGAAACATACCATGAGCCTTCTGAAATCTATTTACAAAACCATCATTTACCATGATTCTGTCCAGTTTCTTTAGAATATTGCATTTCATGCTCTTCAAAGACTTTGTCCATGTATAGTGGAACCCACTACTCACAATATTATCAATTTCTAACATATTAACAGCATTCTTAAAATCATTCATGTCATTGGTGACACCAGATCCTCCTGCAGAATGCTCATCAACACCCAAAGTGACATTAAAATCCCCCATTAAAACCCAAGGATGATTATCAACAATCCTCTTATGATTACCTAATTCTTTCCACAAATCCTTTCTTTCCGTTCCATTATTACTTGCATAAATGATACTGCAGTAAAATTTTATACTGCTATTAATATTCTCAACTAAACAGTTCATTGTTTGGTTAGTCATGCCAATTCCCATAACTTTCACAACAGCAGGATTCCATCCCATCATAATTCTACAAGAACTTGGACTATAATGTACATTTGACATCCACTCCCAGTTCTTAAAAACCTTATTTCCAATTCTGTCCACATTATGTACTTTTAGGTGAGTTTCCAGGACAGCACATATCTGCACTCTTTCTTCCCTAATAAACTTAACAACTTCATTCTGCTTAAATTCAGTACTCATTCCCCTAATATTCCAGCTTACAACTTTAAACTCCATAAATTCATTGACAAAAGTAATACTCATATAGATATATGAGTAGCACCCCCATTCATCTCATCAGCAACCAAATAACTAACTGGTTGATTCATTCTCAACTTCAATAACATCCTCTTCCTCATCAGTGTCCCACTCCTTATGCCTACTTTCCCATCTATCCTTATAATATCTTAGCATTTTTCCTGACCAGTTCTTAGTAGCCTGCATAGATGGCTGTTCTTTCCTCTTAATATAACTATCAACAATTAATTTCTCACCATAATCAATATCAGGTTACTGCTCACTCCCTCCATTCTCTTCATTTAAAACTGGATATTTATTATCATTCAGTTCACCTATATTATTATTCACCTCTTTTTGTTGCTTCCCATCCTGTTCTCTCACTCCTTTACTCTGCCATATAGTCTTTCCTCTAATATTCCTTCCATTCCTGCCGCTTTGCTCTCCATTCTTCCTATAAAACCTTCTCCTGTTATTAACATGAACAAAATCATCCTCCTTTGTTTCTTTTTGGCTATCAATCACATTTCCATATTTACCTTCCACTCTCTCACCTGTTGCATTCTGTTTCTTACATTTGGCATCACTATGCCCAAAAACTTGACAATGACTACACTTAATAGGCTTCCAAGTATATTCCACATTCACATATTTAGTACTTTTAATATTCTGAAATTCATCCTTGTAAACTATTTCAATCTAGTCCTTTAATTCCTTTCCTGCTTCAAACTCAACTAAAACTCTTACATAACCAATCCTCCCATTTCCTTGATGGCACATATTAGCAGTCATACTATCCATCATAAGTGGTTTGCCCAATCTGCTAGCTAAAGTACTAATTCCCTTATACTCCAAGCTTCTAAAGGCAGATTCACCAATTTAATCCACATAGGTATTTTATTAGGTTCTGCCTTTTCCATACTCACCTCAGGATTCCATTCTTGCACAACAAGGGGCTTTCCATTCACCATCCATGGACTTTGTTCAACTACCTTGTGCATCCCATCCAAACTTCTGAACTTAAAGTAGCAACTTCCCTTATTATCCTTAATAATCTCACTTAACCCATATTTGCCCCACATTCTCCTCAGATTATACCTTATCTCACTTAATTCAATATTACATCCCACAAAGAAGCCGCGGGCAGTCATTTGCCACTTCTTACATCCTTCTTTAACAAGATCATCCTCAAAAATGACTACCACCTCACCCTTATCATTCAATCCAGTAGGAACAAAAAACAAATTTCTATCCATATCATTCCCAGATTTAACAATATAGCATGACATTTGGTTTACAGTATTCCTAATCATATCACTTGCCAAATGAGTATCATTAACATCATTAATATCAGCCATAACAGAGCATTCCTTAGACAGAATCTTACTTACAGAATTCTCAATTGCAACATCATGAGCATTGCCATCACTACCTTCCTGATCACCAATTCCATTTGATTTGAGTTCATCCATTCCAATACCTGCTCCCATAGTATCTCCCTTCTCCACTTCTTTATTTAGTTCCAAATTCTGCTTTATATCTTCCTTACAACCATTTATATCCTCCACCTCAGCTTTCCTATTCACACTGCTGACGTCATCATCTTCATTATTATTCTTCTCAATATTTACAGCTTTTTTATGTTTATTATTCTTATTATTCATTACATAATCACCTAAATTTATTGGAGTTTTAGTATTTCTACCCGATGATCTTTTTTTCGACATTATTACAAAAATCCCAAATTCTAGGGTTTTTAATGCCTTTGAAAATCGTAAAATTGCTCCAGTAGGGTTATGCAGAATGAAGATTAGATCATAAACCGACAAAGAATGATGAAAATTGGTGAAGAAATGAAAGAGAATTGAAGATTATTAATGGCGGAAATTTAAAATCATTTTCCCGCCGAAATCGCCATCAGGAGAGAGAGCTTATTCCATGATTAGCACAAAAAATTGATAGTAATATGTAATTACATTTTGGATGATTTTGGAGCCATTCAACCCTTTCGGCCCATTTCCTTCTAAACTATTTCACATTTTATCCCTTGTAACCCTCTAGAATACATACATAATCCAAATCGATACATTCATAAGTAGATGGGTGAAAATGCTACTTTTCAGATAGAGGCTCACTTGGACAATAGAGAAAGTTAAGCGTTCAAATCATACCTCCAAAGAAATATCATAATTCTTCGATATCTTTTCTGCAAGGTATGGCAAAGGCGGAGGGACCTGCAAGTTTAAAAGGTCGCTTATATGTCAAAGGGATTTTAACCAAACATTAAAGTTGAGTATGTACTGGCTATTGGTCTTAGAAGAAGAGAGCTACCTGCTTGGGAGCATCACAAGCAAACGGTTCTAGAGCTTCTAAAGTCACAATCCAAGGGGATATTGTTGTTCCTGCAAAAGACCAGAATTGAGTCTAGACCTGGTTTTGCTACTACATGATACAAACTTCATTAAATAAGAAAAAAAAAAAAGAAAAAGCCTGAGTTCTTACCAAAACTTTTACCAAGAAAAGGACCAAGAGGCACATACTCCCATGCCTGAATATCTCTTGCTGTTGAGGCCATTGCTTAAACAAAGTTAATCGAGAACCAAATCTAGTTACAGATAAGAATGGTGTGAGGTAAAGAATAACATACCACTCCAGTCATTCATAAGCACAACTCCAAAAATGTGATCTGCAGCGTTGTTCACGTCTATTGGCTTTCCCAACACATTTCCAGGCCCAATAACAGCAGCCTTGAAGCAACAGACACAAAAACAAGGTGAGAAAAGGATTACCCATATATAAGAATTGCCAAAGCATGGAGTGGAAAATACCATCTCAAGCTCAAAGTCAATCTTTTTTGACGGTCCAAAGTATGGTGGAGAGTCACCAGTTGGATGAGATTGACCTCTGAAGAAAAACAAATTGTATGTTAGATGAAATCTGGAATCCTTAGGATGGATCACCCTAAATCTTGTAAAGCTGATCATAAGCAGATGAAAATATGAAAACCATCAAGAACAGAAACATAAACAAGGAAAGAGTAACAAGGGAGCTCAAATGTTATGCTGATTGCATAACTTTAAGATCATAAGTTAGTTAAATATCAGCTAGCCACCACGCCTGCACATAACTCGTATCATATATAACAAAACCGGCAAAACATATGCAGACAGTCAATCTGCACCTATTCTCGAGGAATACTTGCATATGGAACAGTAGAACACACATTCAACTAGAGGAAAGGGATAAGATAGAACACCCACTTAAAGGTATGAATTTCATAAATTAAAAAATATCAGAGAGATTTATTTACTTTGGTCTAATAATATCAGTTCCGGTTATGACAATAGATGATGCTCTTCCATGATATGCAATTGGGAGATGAAACCTGGATATTTCACAGATTTTAGAACATCAAACAGGATGAACATGATCAAGGAGGAAGTATAAAACCATGCACAAAATGAGCCCATAATTTGTATATATACTTACCAGTTGGGATTAATTGGGTTCTGTGGCCCCCTAAATATGGTCCCACAATTCTTAGCATGATGCAGAGATGAAAAGAAATCTGTGTAGTCCCCTATTGCAATCGGAATCAGCATTTCTACCTCATCCTGGAGAATTATGAGTTAAAGAAGCTCTAGTACAACAGAAACGGCATAAAACGTGTATTCAAATAGATCACATACCATAGGCAAAAGTGACTTTTGCCTCAAACTTGCATTATTTTGTAACGTTGGTTCAGCCGCTACATCAGAAAACACAGGCATTATAAGTTTTAAGATATACTTGGAACTTGAATCTTATAAGAGAAAAGAACATAGGCTCATCCATATTTTTGCATTTATGTAGCCAAACAGAAGATTTGAATTTGAGTGCTCGCACTTCCAATCAAATATTTAAATGATTAATATATGCAAGATGGGAAGTCATATTGCACCTGATAACAATTTTTGCAATGTAGCACGAGCTTCCTTCCATGCTGGTCTTCCCAGTTCGAGAAATTTGTTAAGATTTGACTGCATTTAAAACAATTAACATTTGAAGATTGTGTTAAGAATTTTCTTTACGATTCATTTCAAAAATGCTGATACTATTTGTTGGCAATGGAATCAAAGCACAAATTAACTCAACGTCGTCCAAATAAGAGAAACTAAATATCAAAGCCGTTAATTCTATCAAAGTACATACTACTTTGGCTTGAAGTCATCAAAGTATAAGTAGTTTTTAAAAATGGAAAAAAGAACAGAGTTGATATTCGAAATGATTAACCGAAATTCACCATCTTTGTTATATTATAAAGCATTTGCTTTTATACCCACAAAAACTTTCAATAAAAATTTTTATAAATATTATTCCTAATTGGCATATATTACACATAGAAGTATAACACTATAAATCATAACGACCTAAATATTTACATTAATTATCTCAAACGAAAACTGACAACCTTAAGATTAACCAGTCATCCAAATTGAACTAGGCTAAATGCCGTTTAATGAAAAATATGCATTCCGATATAATTAGTATCTTAACTTCTAAGACCATTCACAAGGGTTGGTGAAACAAAGAAAGTAGCCAGTGAAGGGTAATGGGTAGGAAGCTCCTGATACCAAGATACCCAGAGCACACACCACTTAGTACTCATGCCCGATGAAGCAATCCTGACACATGGAGCACAAGATATATTTCTCCACTTGCCTTTAGCAAGATTTAAACATGTGACCTTGCAGTCTTCATCTTGTGGGCCCATATAGTCACATGGCGGCGGTACCAGTTGATCTATGATCAATTTGTAAGTGGCCAATGAAGTGTTAATGTGTACCGGTGAAACACATTGGTGAAGATGAGATTGTTGATGTGTTGTTTTAATTGGATTATAGTATAGTATACAATTTACAATATAAATAACTCTTTGTTCCGGAGAAAAAATTATGTATATTATTATAGGATATCACAACAGAATATTTGTCCCAAAAATCACTCAGGTATATATCATTATAATCACTATCATCATTCATCAGTGTATTCTTCATTCAACTAAGTAGGTAAGGTTTCTTCTATATTTATCAAGACTCATCCGCTATTTTATATACCCTCTTTAGCTAAAATTTTCTTCATTATCATTTGTTAGAGACACTGTAATTCTATAAACTCTTCTGCTTTTTTTTTTCAGGCCCGCGCTTTTTTTCCGCCTGTCGCCTAGGCCCCATTTGGGGTCATTGCGCTTTGAGTCTGCTTTCGCCTTTGACAACTATGCTAATAACAACCATACCCAATCTCACATATACTTTGGGTAGGTGATGGTACTATTCAAGTAAGGATAATGCAATGTAAGTATGTAACTTCCAAATTTAAGCAAAAACAAGTATTAAACTGAAATATAATAAAATCAAATTAAATTAATACTCTCTCCATCTTAAAATGTTTGTATATTGGCCACAAACTAAAATGTTAAGCATTTGAGACGGAGAGAGACGTACAGGAATAAAATTATGTGAAATAGAAAAGAGATAAAAGAAAAAAAAACAAAACAAAACAAAAAAAACCAAAAAACCTGATGGAAGCAATCGGAAGAGGAAAGCAAAGGACCATCAAACAAACCAGCGGAATGAATGGATGAAAGATCGACAACGTAATCTCCGATGGCAACTCCTGGTTTTGGTGTGGCACAAGAAGAGTGTTTGAATATTCCGTACGGAAGGTTTTGTATGGAGAAGTGTGAGTCCGGTTTGACTTCAATGAAAGACATGTTTTTTTGTTTACTTCGGCCGGGAAAAATATGTTTCTCCGATGATGAATACAATGGAAGCAGTAGTAGTAGTAGCAAATAGAGTCTCAACTTCTACCACAGTCCACACATCACAACTAACAATGTTAAATTTTATTTAAAAATATAAAAGGGTTACGTCTAACGCCACGTTATACAAAACAAACATGAAACATGTAACATTGTGGGCCCATTGTGGGCGTATTCGACTCGTAACCTTTTATTCGATTTGAAAATACGTGTTTTTGACTCGTGACTTGAAGTATGACTCGACTCGTAAAAGTCAGAATATTTTTATATACGGAGTAGTACATAATATTGTATAATTTTATATATGTGATGTTTTTTGAAACAAAATATAAATTGATTATCTTAATTTATTTTTTTTGGTATCCTAAAAATAGACAAGAAGTTAATACTTACAGACTCAAGTACCGATTTTAAAAATGTAAACCTACCACCAACAGATAACAAGTTAGATTTCCAAGATGCTAATTTGTTTTTGGAACTTATCGATCTCCAAGTTCCAAGTAGCAATTCAGGAGGAAGTAACCCATATGATCCACACCAATCCCAATAATAGATGATTTATTGAGATTAATCTTGAGCCCAGAAGAAAATAAAAACAAAGAGCATTGGTGATAACCTCCAAATCATACTAAGACCATTCACCCACCAACATCACATCATACTAAGACCATTCACCCACCAACATCACATCATCAGCATAGAATAAATGAGAAATGAACACCTTTTTGATCTTGACACCATAAAAGAAAATACCTTTCTTAACCAAACTGTCAATAGCTACATGAAGACCCTCTATAGCAATAATGAATAAAAATGGTGCCATCGGATCTCCCAGTCGAAGCCCACGTTGGATGGGGAATTCCTGGGTAGGGCTACCATTACTAAGATGGAATAGCTGGCCGAATATAAGCAAGCTTTGATCCATTCAATCCTGAGGATAAAAATAAGGAATTCCCAAGACAAAGAGTCATAAGCTTTAGCAAAATCGATTTTAAACAACATTAATTAATCTTTTCTTTCTAGCTTTATACCAATCAATAATCTCATTCAAGATGAGAGGCCCATCCAAGATATGTCTACCTTTTATGAAAGGCGGGCTCCTCTGGGCTTACAATAGAATCAATAACTTTAAAAGCTTGGCCACAATTTTATATTGGACGCCAGTAAGACTAATAGTTCTGAAATCAGAAATCACAGGATTAATCACTTTAGAAATAAGTGTAACAAAAGAAGAATTGTTGTAGGAATTTTGGCCTTGTTGTGGAATTCTGCCACCATGCAAAAAATGACGTCTTTGACAACCTCCTAATTCCTTTTGATAAATTTGAATGAGAACCCGTCTTGACCAGGAGCCTTGTCACCCCCACAACTCCATACCACAGCTTTGAATTCTTCTTGTGAAAACTCGACTTCAAGGAAAGACATTTGATTTGTAGATAGATTCTTAAAAGTTGACTGCTCAAAGTTGAATGCAAGACCTATGAGAGCTTTAAACTTATTGGCGAAGTGATCAAAGAAGCAAAATTGTATTTCCTTAGGATCCAGTATCCAATTCCCATTAACTTTTATGATCGTCTTCATTTAATGATAATGGCATGAAAATTTCGAGTTGTCATCCCCCTCGACACTCCATTTAACCTTTGTTTTTTGTATGAGATCACAGTTAACCCGATTGTCCCACGAATGTCCGGACCGGGGGCCTTGTCACCCCTACAACTCCAAACCACAACTTTGCTTTCTTCTTGTGAAAACTCGGCTTCAAGAAAAGACATTTGATTTGTAGACAGATTCTTAAAAGCCGATTGCTCAAAATTAAATGGAAGACACTTGAAAGCTTTAAACTTATTGGCAAAGTGATTAAAGAAGCAAAATTTTATCTCCTTAGGATCCGATATCCGATTCCCATTAACTTTTATGCCATTTAAATTCTATTAACATCGTCTCTAGTGCGACCTCTGTTGCAATCCTTTCGCCATATTTTAACATCTCCCTTTAGTTTTTTAAGTTTGTCTTTTAGATACACAAACACACAGTTTTTACCATCATGAATCTGATTGCAGTTGGTAGATAAAACAGTGTCAAAACCCTTGCAATCCATCCAAGAATTAAAGAACTTGAATGGGGTTGGACTAAAATCCACTTTCTTTCTTGAAAGTAAAAGAGGCCGATGATCGGACACAATATCATCCAAAGCTTCGAGAACAAAATCCTAACACGTATTATAGATTTCCATATTAATGAAAAAATCTATGGAGTCTACTAGCCTTAGAACCATCAGCGGAGACTCTACTAAATCGGTGTCGGCCAAGATTAAGGTCGACAAAAGATCCATTATCAACGAAACGATTAAAATTTAAAGCATTGATTTTTGAGAAAGACGACCCCATTCTTCCTTCACAACTTCTAACTGAGTTTAAGTCCCCGCACATGATATATTTCCCCGGATGATTAGCCATAGAATTCAGAATGCATTCCCATAGCTAAATCTTCTCATTCTCCGGTTGAGGCACATAAACATTCATAAAATAACAAGACATGTCTTCTATTAATATGTCCGAATTAATTAGCTAATTTTTAATTATTAGACCATTTCTAACTTTTCATTTTTTTCATCTACGCTTATTTATGCTTTGCAGTAGTAGTATCATTTTTTTTTTCTCGTTAACCATTCACATTCCTATAAAATATATAATATTTTTATATATAATATTTTGAAAAATAAAATTGCTTAACTAGTTATACAAAAAGTATTCTCATGGTATTCCCTTTTTTCTTGTACCATGAGGTCATACGCTCGTTCATTAAAAGTTTAGTTACGTAGTTAGTTTTTATAATTGAATATTGTGAAAAAATTTATAGATGAACTGTTAGTTCATTTGGCTAGGGCTTGCCTCTGAAGCCATGATCCTAGCTTTGATTCCTTGCCAAGCATCCAACTTCTAAGTATCTATTCAAAATGAACTATCACAGGCCGGTCCGTCTGTATTCAAAACCATGCCTATAACCACCACTTAATTTTTAAAGACATTTGAGAATTTAGAATCAATAAAGTTTATTAATATTTTGATAGACTGATTAATTATTTGAAATTTAAGATTATTTTTCATAACTTATTATATTAAAACAAACCATAACCCAACCATATAGCAATAGCACATAAGACAATCTCACAGCTCATTGGCAATCAATAGCTTATATGGCATCAATGTAGTCCACTAGTCCGTTTGGCTAAACATAACCCATATAGCAATACATTAGCCCGTTTGGCAAGCCATAGCCAATTCGGCAAGCTATAGCCCTTTTGGCAACAAGTTAGCCCGTTTGGCCATTTTAACAAGTCAACTAACGGTCAATATGCACTTGACAACAATATATATATATACTAGATATTTTATCCCGCGCGATGCACGACTAGTTAAAAAGGTTATTATATGCATTAATAAATAGCTATTCTATAGTCTTATTATGTTGAAATTGATTATGTTATAGTTAATGGTTAATTCCTAGATTACTCTGGTCATCTTTTGTCTTTTCTGACATGTCGATATCACAGTCACTAAACCTACTATAGTGATTACACACCAACATTTAACCTAAGATATTTTGATATCATCAACAAATCAAACGTAAATCGATAATGTAGCATGATATCTAATATATTCATCAAATAAAATAATATATACAAAAGTAAAAAAACTAAACATGACAAAAAATTAGTCATATAAAATACACATAAATACAATACGAATAAGTAAAAATTAATAAGATAAATAAGAGAAAATCATTATAGTTTTTGCTTTCAGTTATGCTGAAAAGATGGAGAAAAAACCTTATGTAGTGAGGGGAAAAAATAATCCTAAACACAATTAGGAAATAAAGTATTTTATCTCCAACAATCAAGAAACAACAAATATTTTATCTCCAACAATCAAGAAACACAATTAGGAAATAAAGTATTTTTTTGTGGCTAGAATAACCAATTTTGGTTAAGGTTTCGGCCAAAAGAACGAAGGAGAAACAACAAAATTGTTTGGTCGTGTATAACCTAATAATATTTTTAAAAAAAATTTAAAAGTTGACATAGTCTTCAAAGTTGTATATATTTTAATAAACAATATTATTTATGTCAAATATCATTGCCAAATTAATAGATGCATTGGACGTCTTCTTATATCTTTAATATGGGTTTTGAGTTTTTTTTTTTAATTTTGTGTATATAGTTTTGATTTAATATTTTATGTTATATTTAATAAAATAAATTACATTTGTTTGAGAATAAATAGAGGTTATAAGATAAATTTTGTAAAAAAGTATGGAAATGCCACGTAGGATACAATCCTATGTGGCAATGTTTAAAGCTAGCTTTAGGTTGAAAGAAGGATTTAAAAGGCTAGGATTTTTACTGTTTTAATATATATATATATATATATTGGTATACGACAGAAGAATAACTTGATAAATTAAAAACCAATTGAAAAATACTTCATGATTATGATAAATTAACAACGAAGAAAACTATGAAACATAATATATGTATAGATAGATTATTAAGAATAACTTTATAAATTAAAAATCAATTGAAAAATACTTCATGATTATGATAAATTAACAACGAAGAAAACTGTGAAATATAATATATGTATAGATAGATTATTAATAATAACTTTATAAATTAAAAATCAATTGAAAAATACTTCATGATTATGATAAATTAACAACGAAGAAAACTGCGAAACATAATATATGTATAGATAGATTATTATAAAGGGCTATGTAATTTGAGGTGTACGTGTTGAACGTAATATATAGTTTGATTATGAAGTGTATATAGTAAATAGAAAATGAAAAAAAAGAAAGAAAAGGTACTAAAATATCATGGATTATGAGTCATGAATTATGAAGTGTTCATAGTTAAAATAAAAAAGTTAAAAAATGTCATGCAATGTTAGTCGTGATTTTTTATATATGTTTGATTTATATAAATATAAATTATATTTATATATATATGCTTTTTCTATATGCCATATTTAAAATATATGTATAATTATATTATATTATTTAATGAAAATCTATTAGTGTGAAAAAAATATGGAGGTGCCACGTAGGATAAATCCTATGTGGCATGTTTAGAAATAATTTTAATTTGATGTGAATGACTTTAAAAAATCAGGATAACTATTGTTTTATTATGTATATATATATATATAGTAATCCTAATACTCGTAAGATGTACGATAGCTATATAGATTGTATTATAAGAAAATTCGTATACGCCTCATGCATCATTCGTGAGTATGATATAAATTGTTGCTAAAATAAATCGATGATCGGAGCTAAATTATAATAAACAGTAATGATAAATATAATATATGTTTAATTAGATTTTTAGATTTACCTTAAATTTTTAGGACCACGTCAAAATCGGAAATTGTAAGCATAGTGTATGATGTCAAATAACCTTGTGATTTTGGATCGTAAATTCAAAATTTTGAAGTCTTCATGTTATTATTATTATTATTATTATTATTATTATTATTATTATTATTATTATTATTATCATCATCATCATCTACCAATATATATATAACAAGGTCCTAAATTCTTTTATAAAGAAACAAGGACCGTTAGATGAGTTAAAACTTTTAATCACATCCCTTAGATCAGAATAATTGTAACATTACCAAATTTATTATTAAGTAAACACAACATGAGTCCTTCTACTTTATATATTTAGACAAACTATAACCTTTTGTAATTAAATATATTAATATTTAATAATAAATATATGTATGATATCTACATCGTATTTGTATCTTATTCAAGTTTTACAAAATTATTTAACAAACAATAAGATGTTAATATTTTATTACTAAATCATTATATTGGAGATTTATTTACTCCTTTCGTAAAACAATCAACAATCAATTGGTAATTTTTAATAGATTAATAGCAATTTGGTTATGCCCTATTTAAATATTATAATAGAAATTAATAAATTGATTTTTTTTTATCACTACAAAACATGTAAAATAAAACTATTTATCACTTATAGTTTTATAAAACATATAGCCTGAACTTTTATAATAGTATTTAAATATTATAAATAAATTTAATAAATTAATCATTTTTATCATTAATAAAAAAAGGTAATTTGATGAGATCCCTTGATCTCATGTACCATTTGGTACCCACTAATCCAATTAAAGATCGTTAGATAAATTCAAACTTTTAATTACAACCGTTAGATCAAAATAATTGTATCATTATCAAATTTAATATTATTAAGTAAACACGGTATTAGTCCTTTTACTTTATACATTTAGATAAAGTATAACCTTATGTAACTAAATATATTAGTGTATAATAATAAGAAATCTATATAATATTCACGATTATTTTTAATTTTAAAAAATAAATAATTTTTAGGTTTTAGAAGAAAGCATATACTTATTTAACAATACTAACTTAATCATTTTTATCACTATGAAACATGTAAAATAAAGCTATTATTCAATTATAATTTTTATAAAGTATATAACATTGAACCTTTATAATAACCTTTATCCAACAATAATTTATCTGGCTAAAATAAAAATATTAACAAATTTTAACAACTAAATATTTTTGCGTTTAACAACTAACACTAAAATATACATATATATTTTATATTAAACATAAAGTTTTAAGCTGTTTCCCCCCTTTTTTTTAACATAAGTAATTATTTTTAAGTCTATCATTGCTATCGGACATTAATTTGGAATATGCTACCCAAACTTTACAGATAAACCAATAATAGCTAATTTTTAAATATATATATATATATATATAGTAGAGTAACACTCCAGTGAGAACAGTCTTAAAATAAGAACGGTGAGAACAGTTAAAAAAATCATTTTGATGCATTAAAAGTCCATAAAACTAACATAGTGCTTAACTAATTATCATTATTTAAGTGTATAACAACTCATTGGCCTGTCAAAATCAAGAAAATCATGTTTTTTGTTTTGTGCATCCATCTTGGATGCATATTCTTCAAAATAATGCATCCACCAAAAAACGTGATTTTTTCCATTTTGACGGATCAATGTGTTGTTAAACACTTAAATAATGATAATTAGTTGAGCACTATGTTAGTTTTATAGTCTTTTAATGCATCAAAATGATGTTTTTTAAGTGTTCTCACCGTTCTTATTTTAAAACTGTTCTTATTTGATTGTCCCCCTATATATATATATATATATATATATATATATATATATATATATATTTATGCACTAACTCTTTTCATTCTATTATGCATTATTTCTTTTCAACTTATTACTATCATTTTATTTTATCTATATACATATATTGTTCAAACAGTAAAGTTTTAATAAAATGAATTTATTTGTATATAAATTCACATAAAGTATGTTTTGCAATTTATACTAAAATAATATAAAAAGACCAAATATACTAAAAAGAAGTTAGAAAATAAACAAAAATATGGCTTAGTACGATATCAATACAAATACAAAAAGTATTGAGTTGAGTCTAACGAATTATAATCTATCAAGAATAAAGAGTTAAAAAAAAGTAGAATGAGCTTTTAAAAGATATTTTAAAATTTAAAGTTAAATAAAGTTTTAAAAAATCGTAATAAACTTTCCATACAAATTTTTAATAATAATTGATAAGAAAGAGTTTGAATAACATAATTGATATAATTCATAATATGAAGGATTTAAAATCAACTTAACTCAAACTTAAGTGGAAGATGACATCATATATATATATAATAGTCTTAAAGTATATAATGGAGAAACAATAACCATTAGATGTAATTAAATTTTAATTACAACGCTTAAATCAAAATGATGATGTCATTGACTTTATAATTGGTCAAACACAACATTTGCTCTTCTACTATATATTTTAAACAAAATAAAATATCAAATTTAAAAATAAACTAATAATAACTTTTATTTTCTAATATATATTCATGCATTAATTCTTTTCAATCTATTACTATCATTATCATGCATTATTTCTTTTCAATATATTACTACCATTTATATTTTACTTTATACATTTAATTTTCAAATGCTAAAGTTTTTCAAAATAGTAACTAATAAAATGAATTTATTTGTATATAAATTCACATGAATTATGTGCTGCAATTTATACTAAGATAATATAAAAAGACAAAATATATCAACAAAAAATTGAAGGAAATAAGAAAAGGAACATACGATTATGGATACGAATTATAATGAAAACTATATTGGGCTTAATATTAACGAATTATGATCAGTCAAGAATAATGTAACATCCTAAAACTTTTTGACGTTGACCGTTAACTTACCGTTAGCGACCGTTAGTTACTATGTGTTTTATATGTGCTTACGTGAATTAAATGATTTACGTGAGATATCTGTTAAAACTATTTAAAGTAATGAAATTAAAGTTGATAATGATTAATGAAGTCAATTAATGTTCCCAATAAGATATAAGGGTTGATAATTGTTCCCGTAGGCGTTAAAAGAGCCGTCAAGGGCCGAAACGAGTTGTAAAGAAGTGTGAGGGCCTGAATGTAAAATTTTAAAAGTTATTTTAGTATATAAAGGGTATGGAGGTCGACCATATGGCAGAAAAATCAGATCAAAAACCCTAGAAAAGTATTTCACACAAAACTTAGGTTAAACTTCAAGATCTAGTTGATTTCGGGTGATTTCAAAAAGGTTTTTGCTAGCTTTTCTATCCATTAATCATCCCTACAGGTAATATGTCAGTAATATAATTTTGATTAAGTTTTAAAGTAGGTTTTATCTCTGTAAATTCAACTGTGAGGGTTGGAATGGATTAAAGTTGATGTTTTCGGTTAAAAACGACATTTTCGTGAGTTAAATCGTTAATAGAGATGATATACTGTATCAAGATGCAAACTTTAATGATGAATAATGTTTTTAAGATGTATTAGAGTGTATAGGAACTGTAGAGTTCATGGTAGATGTGTGGTGGTCGAAATTGCTTACAAAACTAACGGCTTACTAGATCTGAAAATTTAGTAATATTGAAAAAATCATATCTATTTCAATTAAACGAGTTAGGAGATGAATCTTATATTTTTGAAAAGGTCTATATGTTCTCTTGAATCTATATGAACAAAGTTTCTGGTGATTTTGCCCATAAATAGCCGAAAAGTGTCGATTTCCAAAAGTGGTCGAATTTCAGACGATTTCTGCAGACTCATCTTGTAAACGTCATAAATCATTTATTAGAGATCTTCAAGAGTCAAACTTTATATTTCTGGAAAGGTATTTGCATTCCCTACATTTCTTAAGAACTAAGTTTTGACTCATTTGGTCGTCTTGAGGTCGAAAAGTCTCCTGCAAGTGAAGGGTGTGAGCCTGGAAATTGATATCGACGAGACCACCCATGGGCTCTGCGATACCAGCCAAGAGAAGGGTTCTAAACGCGTTTAAGTATCTAGTTGACTTATATTTCCATCCTTCTTGTATTATAGGTTGTCGGGAACACTTTTGAAGCACGGTAAACACATTTGTGATTGTTGAGTACTCCATTGAGGTAAGATAACATCTTTTACTACACGAGGGACAACAAAACATAGTTTTCATAAGTTAACTTCCCAAAATGAATGTTTATATGCTTGAATGTATTCGGGGAATGAATGGGATGTTACTATGGGGTATATTATGGTTACCATTGATGATAAATGGTAAGCTTAAGCATGCTATGATGAAATGAAATATGTATATGTTATGTTATGATGATATGATGGAATAATGTGATGAGATGAAATGTTTATGATGCAAATATAAGATGACATGATGTTAATACGATAAGATGTTATGTTAATATAAAGATATGATGCTATAATGCAATTGACGATATGATGACGCAATGCTATGATGTTATGATAATGAAATGATATGACGATACGATATGTTGCTATCAAGTTAAGAAGATGTGATGCTAATATGACATGACGATATTATGTTATATGATATCACGAAATGATGATTTTATGAAATAACGATATGATGTTATGAATGATACGTTGATATGAATATAAAATGATATGACGATGCGATGCTAATATGTGATGACCATATGATGATGTATGTATGTCATATGATTAATTGCATGGCTTGAACACCTAGTCACTAGACTTCTATAGGTTTGCCATGACACGTGCACGATTAAGGGCCCTAAAGTAAAGAAAGATGTATGTGATTAGTTTAGGTGAAAATGTAGCCTAAGCTATTATAATGTAAAGAAAGATATATGTGATTAGTTTAAGTGAAAGTGTAGCCTAAGCTAATATAATAAAGAAGTCTCGAGCATAAGTAACGTTGTGTTAAGCTTAACCCATGCTAGTTCTTCGGAGCTAGTGTGTACGTGGTCACGTGGTGTGGGAATCTAGATACCTCTCCGTGGCATAGTTATGTTTGAGTGTATCCGGGTGGAGTAACTAATCACTACACGCGCAAAGTTCAAACAGTATACTCAGTTGGATCGACATTGTTTTTCTTTAACGACGACGGTAGACCACCGTAAGGTTTACCCATCAAGTCGCGTGTGAGGTCCCCATGTAAGGTCTTATGGCCGCCTACACATAACCCCACATCCCTAAGTATGTGTGGCTTATGTCACATAGCCTACGTCTAGGCAAAAGAAAAGTAAAGAAATAAAGAAAGTAAAGAAAGATGAAAAGTAAAGCTTTATGATGATAAGCACATTTAGGACTACGATGAATTCATAATGTGTTAACTTATGTATGTTGCTTTAATGTTGATGATACGATCTTGCTAATGTATGATGTGATGGACACCATAATAATGTGGTGATCTTAACGTGTTATGACGAATATGTGATATTAACAATATGAAATGTTTTTGTTAATATATAATGAATTGGCAATGTTTTCATAAACTTATGTTATCTTACTTAGCTTTAAAAGTTAACACTTGCTATTTTGAAAAACGTTGTTCCCTCAGGTTAAGCAGGTTGAGCTAGTGAAACACTTAGCTTGGTGAGGCGGGTAGTTGCTATAAATAAGACATTTAGTCTTCCCGCTTAGTCATTTATGTTAGCCTTATGATGATTGGCTACTTTTAATATGACTTATGTATTGATTATGTTATACTATTTTAATGATATGAATATTGTAACACCACTTTTATGAATGAACTATCCATTAAAGGTTAGTTATGTTTTAAGGATTCTGTTTTCCGCATTTCTAAACGTCGTTAGGCAAAAGCTTTTGAAAATCTAGATTTTCAAATGACGGGTGTTACAAATAACGATTTAAAAATTTATAGTTTAACTATTTTTAAGAAATCATAATAAACTTTTCATACAAAGTTTTTAATGATAGTTTAAAAAAGGGATTAAATAAAATAGTTCATATAATCCATAATACGAAGGACATCGACTTTACTCAAAATTAAGTGAAAAATGCATCATATATATAGGGAAAAGTAGATGTGGTGTTGTCATACACTTAAATTGGGTGTAATTTCTCTCACATGTTATTTTTTTATTTTATTTTAATGTCTAATGAATAAATTATTATCCCCATGCTATATATATACAGTAAAAGGTTCATGTGCGAATCATTTAAATTGGAAGAACCATGAGAACCTTTAAATTATAAGTTGATGTTCATATATGAATGATATATGTGAGCAAATTTGTTCACATATGACCAAATTAAATTTTACTTGAAATTACATATGTTCATATGTGAATAGTTCTCATATAAACTTTACCCTATATATATATATATAATCCTTTATAAAGCAAAATGGCTTTCCCTATATTAAGAAATTCGACACTTTTTTATACCCAAAATACTATTAGCCTTAAATAACATTAATATCTTTACTCATGTACCCCTTTTTTTCACATTAACAATCACACCTCTATCGCTACTGCCACTTCCGCCGTTACTGTCGCCACCCGTCACCACCACCAAATAAAATACTATATAAAATCAAGTATTTATTTATTTTGAATTTATATCAAATGATAACATGTTATTAATTTATATGCATGCTTGCGTATTACGCGAGACAATAATCTAGTTATTATAAGTAATGAGAATTGAATAATTAAGAAAGAAAAAGAGACAATTTATTAATTAAAAAACGATCAATCAATAAGGTTATAATGTATTGAATCGCCAAAAAATGTCAACACAAAAAAAATGCATTTCAAACAAAATTTGAAATGTATTGACCATTGAGTAGTTTAGAAAATTGTCATTTTGTTATGTGTAAAATGATAAGTATGAAGTTATATAATGACTACAATTAATAAATTGACATATATATCACAAAAACAGTTAAAGACATGGGTAAGTCGTTAAGATTGAATAATGAGATTAAGTTTAGTTAAATAGTATGAGATAAATAGTAATTTGTACACCACCGACTTTTTAACGTACATAACTAAATATGTTTTATGTTATTGTGCAGCACAAAATCTTAGAGTATGTTTAGTAGAGTACGGTTAAAAGCTAGTGGTGTATAGATCATCACCCTTGATTTAAAAGCGTGATATGTATCAGTGGTAAACACTTTTATGGGTTTGATCTTCATCCCATGTAAACGCTGGATTTTCCTTTCTACCACTTAGGTAAAACCTGAAGCAATCCCTCTACTTAGGTAGAGGTAAGGTCTATCTACATTTTAACATAGGTAAAGTATACCCAAGTGTATGTAACTTTGTAACTTTTCCTATTGTGTGTATACATCAAAAGTTTTGAACATTGTATGAAAGTATCTCGCTAAATTGAGTGAATCGTGTAACCGGTGACCGATCTGGAGGTTAGCCAGTAACAATTTAAACAAGGAACGTGTTTTTGTTGCTTACATGGAAAATAATTTATACGTCATATCATCTTATTAAAAAACGAGTCAACCACCTATAAATACCGACCCTTATCATTTTTCCCCCATTTATCACTTAACCTAATTTCACCCAGCCACCCCGATCCCTTTTCAGTTCATACAAAAATCATCTAAAAAACATCCAAAATCAAGAACGAGACATGGTTTAATTCATGAATTCCTGTTAAACATTATAGATGTTCTAATGTGTATGACCCTACGGGCTTAAAGATCCGAAGACATATGGTTAGTCGGGTCTACGAAAGTTCACATAATTTCAACATCTCCAAACATCTAAGGATCCTAAATGGGTTGAAGTTATGACTTTAGAAATAATTACATTAGAAAAGAATAATACCTAGACCCTATTACCACTCCCACTTGGTAAACACCTCATCGGCTGCAAATGGGTATATAGGATTAAACATCATGCAGATGGGAGTGTGGAGAGATACAAAGCTATGCTTGTTGCTCAAGGGTTCAAACAAAAGGAAGGCATAGATTGTAAAGAAACATTTGCTCTTGTGGCCAAAATGACCACTGTTAGAACCCATATTGCTGTTGCAATTCAAAAGAACTGGCACTTAGAATAGTTGGATGTCAATAATGCCTTCCTTCATGGTGACCTTTCAGAAGAAGTATATATGTCTGTTCCTAAGGGGTACCATCTTGATTTACCACCCAAAATTGTTTGCAAGCTTAATAATACACTTTATGGACTCAAACAAGCCAATAGACAATGGTTCACAAAGCTCACCACTTTCCTGACCACCCTTGGGTTCAAACAAAGCTATGCAGATACCTCTCTGTTAACTTATTCTCCAGCAACTGATTTTCTAGCATTTCTGGTGTATGTGGATGATATACTTCTCTGTGGTACAAATCAATCTCTCCTTGACTCCATCAAATCCAAACTTCAACAACAATTTAGCTTTAAAGCATTGGGTCCTTTACATTACTATTTGCCTATTTGGGAATAGAATTCTTCAGATATTCCAAAGGTATGGCCATGTCCTAAAGAAAATATGCATTGGATATTAATGACACTGCCAACATCTCTAACCTAAAACCTACAGCAACACCAATTAATCCATCAGTCAAGTTGACACCTACTTCTGGAACACCACTCACAGACATCACTCTTTATAGAACACTTGTTGGAAAACTGATATACCTTACCATCACCAGACCTGATCTATCTTTTGCTGCCCAATTATTAAGTTAGTTCTCCCATCCCCCACTGATATCCACATGAAAGCACTTCTCAAAGTTCTTAGATATATTAAGCTAAATCCTGGTCAAGGCATCTTTTTCCCTACTTTCAATACCTTAGAACTTAGAAACTATTGTGACAGTGACTAGGCATCATGTCCCATATCCAGAAGATCAGTTTCAGGTTTTGCCATATTTCTGGGTTCCAATCTTATCTCATGGAAGTCAAAGAAACAAACAGTTGTATCAAGGTCTTCTACTAAAGCAGAATACAGGGCTCTTGCAGACAGTACATGCGAAAAATCTAGGTGCCATCATTCCTACACCTATCCTAATGTTATGTGATAATGCTTCTACTATTGCTTTAGCTTCAAATCGAAAACCAAGCATTTTGAGCTGGATTATCATTTTGTTAGAGAAAAGACCAGGGCTGGTCAAACTGTTCCCTAATTTATCTCCACCAAAGCTCAGCTGGTAGATATTCTCATCAAGGGTCTCTCCAAATCCCTCAACTACAATTGCTTATCCAAGTTGAGTTGTTGTAATCCTTACACACTCTTACACACTCTCAACTTGGGGGGAAAGGGGGGGGGGGGGGGGGGGGGATGAAGATACATATCATGTATCTATGCTAAATGGTTCTGAAAGCAATACTACAACAACAGCAAAAGTGAATGCTCACACCTCAATCAGATTCAACACAAAGATGAAGCATGCTTTGATGAAATGCTTTTGGCAATGTGATGTAATATAGATGGATATAAGTTTAAGTTAAATGTGTATATAGTCTAACAATAGAAGGACTAGTTATGTAACATTATGAAAGTTAGGCAGTTAGGCGATCAACTGATGCATGTATATAATATACTTTGTATATTCATTACAACTGAAACATTACAAATTTCTCCCAATCATCTTCTTCAATCATGAATGTTGTTAGTTTAGATCATGTCATAGAGTCGATCTGTTATATGATAAATTATTCAATTTCCATTAAGGGAGGTTAGTTGAGTGAAATTCTGTGTTGATTTCATATTTGGTAATTGGTAAAATGAGACATCAAGCTAGACGTCTAACACTAGAATAGTAGTTTACATTTCATTGTGCCTAGCCAATTTTTCAATCCATTATGACATAAGTGTGCAAGAACACCGTGAATAGCCTTTTTATATGTTGGTTTGGATTTCTCAAGTTCAAAACATATTACAAGTGTGTAGATCCATAAATGTTTAAAGTAGCTTTTTAATTGGTACATGATTGGGTTCATACATTTTGAATCCAGCCTAATTAAAGTTGCCCAAATGAAGCATGGAACAAGAATATGATGAGAAATAAATTATGAATTTGAACAAAGTAGATCATTTAGGAAGACTAGAAACAGGCTTAAGACCATGTTTCATAGCTGCTTTCCAAACAACGTCGATTCGATCAACATCAAGAGCTCCAACTTCATGGTGAGTCCATCTTTCCAAGCTATGTACCACACCTCCAGCATGACAAGCATGCACTATTCCTCTTCCCATTGTATACTGCATTTCCACAATCATACAGTTAAGTTAATTAAAGATTTAATCTGGAAAATACCCCTTTGTTTCATATTAAAATATCCAATTTTGACTTGTAAAATCTTTTTCTTTCAATTTTGGCTATAAATATCTTTGTTTTTGTCATATAGTAGTTAATGAAATTTATATCAATCAAAAATATATTTATAACTCATTCCGTCCATATATTTTGTAAAAGTGTTATATAATACAAACGGAAAATTTTATAGTCAAAGTTGAAAGCAGAAGACTTGACAGGCTAAAATTGGACATTTAATATAGGACAGAAGAAGAGTATGTACTATATATACCTCGCAAGATCCAAGGCCTTCAACGTCATCGGGTAGTTTCATGGCAGCAAGGTCGCCATAAGTGCAGTCCCTTCTAAAAGGCAAGATGGGTGGTACCACAAATTGATGAAAATGTGTTCCTGATGGTGCCCATCTTTGCTGTCCAGGGGTAATCCATTTCCCCACCACCCACGCCTGTGTTATACAAACATTTATTAAATATCTAGTTATGACTTGTATGTGTTTTAATTCACAATTTATACAAACACGTAAAAAGCATCAGTCTCTTTCATGCTTTAAAAGGTTCAAATACAAGATTAGGCAAGCTGGATAATCTGTCAAAACCTGTTTCACAATATTATCCATATATATCTAAACTGTTAGAAGATGTACGTATAAGATAAATGACAATTAACACTATAAAAATTCGATATATTTATTTATACCTTGCAATTTTTTGCTGCTTGATATTTGGTGACTTGGACCAAATTTTTCTGACAATCTGCTGGTGCTTCTTCTTGAATGTTATTAAATCTTTCTGTTGACTCAGTCAGCATCTGTATTTTTTATTTCAAAGAGATTATTGAACTAAATCATATAATATATATATATATATATATATATATATATAATTATAAGTGTTGCGGGTTGTATTATGATTAACTGCAGTAAAATAATATTCAAAGGTAAGTGATGTTGGTTAGTTGGTTGCTATGATTATAGCTGCAGCATGATAATATTCAGAGGTAATTAAAGTGTACTTATAAACTTAAAACGTTAATTTGTAACTTATTTTAAAAAAAAAATCTGTAAAAATGTTAGATTGAGATTCGAGACGGCAAAATAGACCCAAATGCCCAAATGGATTGTATTGGGCTGTGTATATATAACTTGCATGCGGGCTTCGACCCGGGTCCATTATGACCCGAACCCATTTGATAAATTTTTAAAAACTATTTGTTTTGATCCGGACTCAATTTGACCCCAACCCGTTATGACCCGTTACCCAAAACCACCCATTTTGCTACCTTTAATTGAGATCTTCTAAAGTTACAACCCATCTAGACTAGTAAAGTTGACAAATTGACCATTGGGTTAAAAATCAAGCCAAAATTCAAAGTCATATTTAAATCTTGACCCTCACTTTTAATTCAAAGGTCAAAATATTTTCAACTTTACTTACAAAGTTGAAAACAACTTAGATAATCTCCCTCCAAAAATGTTAGAGACGCATTTTTAAATTTATGGGCTTGAGTATCAAACCTTGATCTCTTCAAGGGTAATATATAATTTAAATAAATATTTTTTTGGTATGTAACTGAGCACAATGTAGGTAAATTAAAGTAGGGGAAATGTTAGGTAAAGCAGGGGGATAATGTAAAATTCAGGGGTATGTAAAATTTAAGGGTTATGTATGTTTATTAAATTCAAAGGTTTAATCTATAACTTTTTTTAATATGACAGTATCTAAGCTTAGGTAAAATCCACAGTAGGATATTTTCCCATTAAAGTATCTTTTTATTAAGATGCACTTTTGTACAACCAGAACCTTAATAATTACTGTACGTAGCATCTATCTAACATTATATTTTTATAAATATTTTGTCAGTCTAAGCCATTCATTTGAATTTAGGTGGGTTGTTGGTAGTTTAATTGACCTGGTGTACGTACCAAATTATTTTACTTCATCATAAATTAACATTTATTTTTTAAAGAAAACAGTTCAATATGATTATTTTTTTAGAGGATGAAACTCTGGAACTTCAATGTATATATAGTACTTTCATTTTATATAAAGTTGCATTAAGCATTAGGAACTTTTTTGTTGCTTTCATCGTCTAACAAATTTCTCAAAACTTGTTCATGTATATGCGTATATTTGATTAATTGTTAGTCTTTGATAATTGATCGATGCTAAAAACATTAACCACTAGAGTTTTGTAGGTTACTACACAAATGAAAACATTGGTTAGTTTTTTCTTTAATTAAATGTATATGAAAAGGGTTGGATGTTGATGAGCAAGACTTACAAGAACTCGAACGCCTCGTCTACAAAGGTAAAGTGCAATGGCTCGTCCGAGCTTTGAAGTGGCACCGGTGAGGAACACCTCTTTCACGTCTTCGTGAATCTCGTTAAGAATAACAGCGGCAGTCAATGTATTCCCATGGACTACTCGCACTTTCAAATTTGGGTGCTTTTTCACAAACAACGTTCCACCTCCGTTAAGTGCTTCATTCTACAAATTACAAAGAAAAATTAGTAAAACATCAAGAATTTAATATATCAATCAAAATACATTGGCCCATGTTGAACACCTCAAGTTAGTGAACCTACAAAGTTGACATTAAAGGCTCTTCAATAATACTAAAGAGTACCAATAATCATTTTGGTAACTTGACGATGACTACTAATGTGATAATAAAACTTTAACAATACAATCATTTTCATAATGAATATGTAAATGAGACACAAGCTAGCATCACACATTAATCTAATAACCCCACAAAGCTGGAGTCTTTATTTCTTTTTTTTTTAATCATCATTCATTGAAAAGGAAAAAGTAGATATTTCTCACTTTCGCAAAAATTAATGTTATCAATACAGTGATTTCCACAGGTAGTACAATGATAAGCGTACATCATTTTCGCCACATTAACCAAAAGTCAAAGTTGATGTATAACTTATATTTTGCATATTATTTGCGCAAGTGATTAAGTAAAATACCTTATTTAAGGCAGCTAGACTAATGACCTTTACACCCAATTTGTCAGCTCTTAGAATGGCCTCCTCAATTTGCTTGTTAATTCCTTCACTAGCGAATGGCAAGAAATACTGCATAAACATACCAACAAATTATATGACTACAACTAATTAAATACTACAAGTTAGTGAAGGATGTACTTAATTTGCCCTTGCATTTTATTTAAAGTCGTAAACAAACCTGGAACCCGAATCGTGGAACTACCCAAGTTTGGTGCAATCTCCCCCTAAGGTTGTAAAATGACACGAGGAACGTTTTGGCCCGAGCCCACATCACTAGCATCACGACGAATGTAAATGGCAAAAATGGAAGTAAAAAAAGCCGGACACTATAGGGGTTCGATGAAAATGATCTAAAGACGAAAGGAACGTGAAGTGCAGAAGATATATCTACCACATGAGCCAGGAACACAAAATCCGGCACCCTTGCTGACTTGCCTACATGTGTATATACGTTAAGAGATCAGTTTCGTATATATGGTACCATTGAATTCGACAAAGTTGTCTTACTCACTACAAAATAATATTACAACTATCCACACTTTTAGTTAGTATCAACAAATTAAAAAAATTTTCACGATTTTATGTTTGTAAAATTATATAAAACTAATATACAAACGACAAATTGTGTTACTTTAAAATTCACACTTTTTACTTTAAAACTAATATGCCAATATCCTCTCCCTTCACATATTGGTCACCACAAATCCTGTTACTAAGCTTGATACATATTTTGTTTCTTCAATGAGTAAAAGGATTATTTATCACAATTGAATAATTGAGGGATACGTTTTATAAATGTTTCTCG
Organism: Erigeron canadensis; assembly: GCF_010389155.1. Classification (NCBI taxonomy): domain Eukaryota; kingdom Viridiplantae; phylum Streptophyta; class Magnoliopsida; order Asterales; family Asteraceae; genus Erigeron; species Erigeron canadensis. The sequence continues at coordinate 8,974,186 of NC_057763.1, forward strand.
TATATATACGTGTCCTGATTTCCATCTTAAAATCAAAAACATTAAATGCTACCCTTACTAAATTATGAAGTTTCCATCTTAGTTGTAAAGTTTTAGATTATAAACTTCACACCTACTAGAATTTATCGCAATTATCTTTAAAATCCAGCTGATGATCAGAATCTTATATATATACACATTACACTTTACAGCTTGAAATAATGTCCCCGCACCCCAATCATTTTCAACACAGCATAAATCCAGCTTTATATGGAGATGAAGTTTATATATACTTTACAAAATATCATGTCTAATAAATATTAGTATTAGAAAAAGGGAAAATGATCTGTACTGCAATTTTATATAAACTTAAGTACTGTCATATTAAAAAAAGTTACAGATTAAACCTTTGAATTTGATAAACATATATAACCCTCCCTAGATTTTACATAATCCTCCCTGTTTTACTTAAAATAGGTACGACATGTTTTACCTAACATTTCCTCTTAGAAAAATTATAAACTTTTACCTGCATCTATATTAACTTTTTTGTGTAGATCCCAAGAGTTTGTGTTCATTGTGTTCCATATTGCATCATAGAGGGGCATAAACAGGCAATAGTTGGTCTTCATGTCAGTATGGTGTAGGCTATAGTATCTGTTATAAAATAAACTCAAATTAATACATGTCAATATATAGTAATATTACATTTCTATCTTGACACATAAAAATAAAGGTACATGAATTGTGTCAATTGAATTTAAATACATCAATCTTGACTTAAGATGGCGAATGAAAAGACTTTACTACAACAAATGAAATTCGATAATGCACTTAATGTATGAAGTCCAAATTGTCAAAAATGGAGCTCGAAACCATTATTATAGGAAAATTGGAATTAAATAAACTAGCGAAGGTTGTATCTACTGCATTTATTGATATGTATTTCATTTTCATAATCTAATTTAAAATGTTATCTAACTATATTTAACAAACGAAATAAAGTTTTGATGTGTATGCAAGAGTTTTAATACAAAAGTTTACTTTGACTATTAGCTCCCTATCAATCTGGCTTTTCGTTAGCGAATCACATGTTCTCTGTGATGACACACAACTAGGATTTCCTTTTCATTTCTTTGATGTCGATAGCGAGACCGTTATGATTTATATAGTCCACTATGAGCCGGGAAAAAAATCTAGGCTAGACGGAACCAAATAATAATCTATAAAACTATTTGTTTTAAATGTCGATACATGTTATATAAAAATTAACAAAAATTAGTGCTCAAAAATTATATATAAACTTTATATAAATGTCTTAAATTCTGGGCACCGAAAATCCAACCTAGCTTGGCAATCATCCACTTCACACTAAAACCTCTATAAATTGATATTGATGAAACAGAGATATTTTATTTATTTAGGATCGGAGAAATTATGAATTTTATTGAAATATTAATTTATCGAGTACTAATTTATCCATGTTTGATAATATTTTTGTTTTAACCGCCATGAATGTCAATGTAATAAATACAATATAATTAAAATTACTTACGTCGGGGTGTGGATAAGATATCTGGAGAAGGGGAAGTCCTCGAAAATCCAATGAGGCACCACCTCGACATTCGAATGGCTCAAACATCGTAAGATATCAAAGACGAAAATATATGCGTATATCAAGGTTTTAGATCCGTATCCGGACAAACAACAACCAAGAATTGGTAATCCGATCACTGTTGTAACTAATAACTCTTCTAAAAATGAGGTGCTTCCAACTGCAATAATCAAAGTAATAATTAAGCGTATCTATCAAGTCGCGTGACATTGTCATAATACAAATGTCGATACATCATATCTCAACGTACGTATTTTTTGACTACTAAATATCAAGTACACGACCCACATTGCCTTTTTTAATCAATCTGGTATTTTTTGTCGTGTTGTAGGATTTTCTCGAACTGTCAAAACAAGACAAATAATGCTCGACATTTTAGTAACCAGGCTTGGTAAATACATACTTTGAGTATTGAATGATCTTCATCTCAACAGTGACATATAATGCGTCACAGATTTTTCATAGAAGTACAAAAGTGTAAGGGGGTATTGTGGGCCATATCCTTTAAAACCCGGGTTTCACAACCGGTTGATAATTGGGTTAACACGAAACCGGTCAGATATATACTGACGGGTTCAATAACACCTAATTTTCCAAGGTTTTCCTGTTTTCAAAAGCCCGACTAAGTTTCTCGTGAAAGTGTGTTGATCCGGAACTGGTAATTGATCCAGTGAAAAATACGAGGGTTTTAAAACATTGCCATAACATAATAATATGAAGTCATTGTAGTTTATAACTTTATAAATGCTCAAAGTTAAAAAATGAATCATGATCAATTGATCACCTAAAACCATTTGCAAGCTAATAATGACTAGTCTAACTGGTCAGAGGCATTTCCAGGTTTTATCCAAGGTCTTGAGTTTGATCTTTAGGAATGACAAGTCTTAGGGTTTTTTCCTCCGAATACTTGTAACGGTCTATAGTCAACATCTCGTTCTCTAAGGTACATGCAAGGATTCACCATTATACGGTGAGGTTTTCATAATGTTGTGTACCGACTGAATATTTATTAAAAAAAAAAAAAAAACATTTGCATCCTTTTCAACCGCATATGACCATCCCTTCTCATTATACCAAAATCAAATCATTTGTGTTTTTATATGGTCTATTTAATACATCTATACTACTAAAAAGCACAAACTATATTTTCGTCTTTTAAGCAATTAAAAGTTTAAAATACTATATTATCTCTTTTTATAATTCACTAATTTAAACATACTTTTTATATATTTTGATAAAATAAAATATCCTTAATGAAATAACTTAAAACGTACAAAGATCATTCAACCCTTAAATATAGATTTAAACCCCTCTTACATCAATTAATTATAGATTCATCGCCACTGTCACCGCTGCACACTGCAGTGACGTCGCTACCACTATCACCGTGTGTATATATGATGGAGGCCCAAGTATAGAAGCCCAAACCCTATTGTATTTTGAAGGCCAAAACATGATGAAAAAGAGACCTTCATTAAAAAGGGCATAACTTGAGCTACAAGACTCCGTTTTGGGCCTATGACCAGTCAAAACGACCGCAAAAACGAGACGAATCAAGTTGCAAATGCCGAAGGCGGTTTGGTTGGCTTTAGAGCCCTGAAACGGCCTTTTTCTATGAGTTTGGGACATTTTTATATGTTTTTTCGGTTTTTCTAGACTTTGTTTTACTTATAACTTTCGGCCCACTTGTATTTTAGGGCCCATTCGAAATTCTTCTCTCTATTTATATGTAATAGAACCTAGGGAAATGATCAGTTTATCATAAATCAAAAATTCATTTTTTCCCTATTCACAACGTGTGTTTAGTGTGAGAATTCAGATTATTGGTATCTAATCTGAATCAACGATAATTTAAAAAGTTGTTTTCCGGGTATTCTTTGAATCAACGGAATCAATTAGTTATCTTAAATTTTCGTCTGCGTCAATATAATACCATTCCAATATATATATATATATATATATTACTGTCACCATTAAAAATAGTGGTTTTCTTAAGAAACAATTTAATATACATTAAAATCTTGTATATATTTAAAAAATTTATTGAAGGGAACCAACTACTTATAAATGTGACAATACTAGCAAATCATAAATGAAGGAAGGTGAGGGTTATGAATGTCATTACCTGTGACTGGTTGTGGCACACTTGATGAATGGTGCAATGCATGGTAAGGGGTAAAAAGGTCATCTTCATGCAAGAATCTATGCACCCAATAGTAAAGTGGCTCTGATACAAGCACATGGACCAATACAATGGCAACAATCCCTTTGGCATCCCACACTGATAGATTTGCAAATTCACGAGGGAACAAGTAAATCGCCAATGAAGCTATTAAAGCTTGGAAAATTACAAAATTATCCCTGAAAAATAAATTCTCTTCAAAATGAATACATATATCGTATATATCAATGAAATAGCTAGGTATTGTTTGGTTACAACTTTTTTGCCAAGATCTTGCAAGCATTGAATTGTTACTTTTTTAAACAAGCAAAACATTAAATAGAATGATATTAATGGGGATATTACAAGAGGGCATTTTGGGCTCCAATAAGACATAGATCGAGTATTGAATCATTAGTGTACTATGAATGTAATTGATGATTCGAAAAAATAAACTTACCAGTTACGTTCTTTGTCGATTTGTTCAAAATCAATGCTTTTTTGAATAATTCGATGATTTCGGCTAAGGAAAAGCATGTTACAAAGGTTTGTACACCACATGTATAGATGAAATCTAAGCAAGCTTATCAATAGAATGTGGAAACACCAATTGGTTGCTAAACGATGATCATGATCACCTTGAAGTCTTGAATGTATGATTTGTCCTACCAATGGCCCAAATAATAGATACTACAAATTTCAAAATTTCGAGTTAGTAAATAAAATTAAAATGTTTGTGTCTATTTACTTTGTATTATTATAAAAACAAAATCAATTACCTTGAAACCACCAAGATTTTCCCAAGGCCATCTAGATAAAGGAGCATTCTTGCTCATTTTCATTAGCCAGAAAACAATATTAACTTCGGGCAAGTTAGAAGAAGTAAGGTGGCCGGCTCGTATAAAATCAGATCGAATCCGTGTTATATCTTCTTTACTCTAAAACATATTGGCTACAATATGAAGCTATTTTGTATAGTACCTAAAAGGGTGTATGATTATGCTATAAACTAAACAAGAAAACCAAAGGGGGTTTCCTACACAAGCAATTAAGGAGGACCGCAAAATTGACTCTGAGGAGAGTGTGAGAAAATTTGGTACTTCGGAGTTTTTCTTTTGTGACCAAAAGGAAATAAAAAATGGAGATTATATAGGCTAGAAAAAATGCAATACGGGCCTACATGAAAACGTGAAATGTCAAGAAATGTTAGCAATGTGCCAGGCTATGTTTCAAAATATGGTTAGGGAGCTATAGTGTAGAGGGTGGGGAAAAAGGACATAATTTAATTTGCTACATATAATTACCTTAATCTCTACTTACTCTAATTGTAGTTACTTATGCGACGCGAGACATAATTCTAATTGTTAATTTGTAAAATAACGGAGGTCGATCAATTTTGCTTATCCCTCTCTCGTGTGATGGTCGCAGTTGGTAAAAGGTAAAAATAGATGATAATATATGGTACCATACGAATAAGTTTACCGTTGGTAAAAAGTGAATATATAACTATTAGATAATTAAAATTAGCTATATAACAATTCACATATTAATTTTTTTAATATTTATTTTATAATTATTAATGATTCAACCTTCATAATTTTTTGTATTAAAATATCAAGATGACATCCGAAAATAATAGATAATGATAGTTTCTTCTAATTCATGAGCAAAAGTATCTTTTTACAATAAGATAATAACATCCGAAAAAAATATATAGAAATTCATATGTCACAATGTCACATTCATTTGTTTTCTTAAAGATTTTTAGGTTTATTTTTATGTGAAATTATCAATTTCCTAAGTTAATGCTAATTACATTTACATTTCATTATATTAGGTCAAACATGTGGTTTTTTTTATTTCTCAATATAAATTTCTTTCATCCAATATTATCTTATATAGACTTAAACGTATTACAACATTAGTATCTATTTTTTAAAGGGAAATTTGGTTTCAACGGTATTTTATAGGGTTTAGTACGACGGAATGCAACTAACTATGCGCAAAAAGTTATAGTGTGCACGAACTAACGTTTTTGTTTATTGTATGCATAAACTTAGCAAAAATGTTTATATCATGTAACTTTTTGTGGCCGACCAATCAAAACCTTAAACGTGGCCTGTTGAAAAAAATTTTTTTTTTCATGTGGCAACTCATATGGGCTACCACGTATACACATTGCATGATTTGAACTTTTTTACTAAGTTTATGCATACAATAAATAAAAATGTTAATTCGTGCATACTATAACTTTTTGGGCATAGTTTGTTTCATTCCAATACACTAAACCCTATTTTATATAGCTAGCTTTAATTTTAAAAGAAACTAATTCTCAAAAACTCATATCATCGGTCCTAAGTATATTTTTGTTCACAGTTGAATTTAAACCACGGTTGCGGAATTTCGTAATCGTCATCAGATCGGCGAGAGGGGGTTTCAAGATTTTTTAAAATTCGGATCGGAATTAGATCAAATTGGGTTTTTTTTGTATAAAATAATAAATTTTGAAATTATATCTAAGAAAATATTACAAATAAATATAAGTTTTCAAACTTAAACATAATATAATTTTTTAATTTAAACATAATTAGCTAGAAACCATAATTGTCGACTCCTAATTTTTTACTCGACTCGAAAACATGATTTTTTGACTCGTGACTCGGTACGTGACGTCTTTAGAAGCAAATATAAGTTCGTTATCTTCATAAATTTACCACAATATTACATATTCAATAGTGTTGAGACATAAATTTACAATTTATCTTCAAATTCTCAATAAAATGATCAAAACTACATAGATAACACACAAAATAATGTAATAAATTAAGTAGTATAATATATATAATATATAACCATAGTGTCAACTGCAATAGTTATAAGTTTGCGACTCGTGACTCGCTCTAAGTTTACACACAACTCGTTAAGAGTCTGAGCAAGAACGAGTCACCTAACGAGTCAAGTTTTTGGTGTAAATTGACTCGACTCGTAATAGTCGACTCGTGACTCGTAAGAATTTAACAACTATGAATCGTCAAAGCTAAAAGAAAAAACAAAAAAAATATATATTTTATGTTGACCCGATACACCCGAATCTTGGCCAATACACACAAGTGCTGACCAAATTGACTAAAATTTTGACCCCTGACCAATTTTTAGTCCGAGTCTAACAAACTCGTATTGTCAACCGGTCGATACACAATTCGATTTGGAAAAATCGGGTGTATTGGCCAAGTTCCACAACATTGATTTGAACCATACTTCACGATCTTGAGTCCCTCCACAAATCATTAAACTTGTAATGTGTAAGGAATTAGAAATTCCATCGGAATATCACTTTTCATCATTCAGGTTATACAACATGGGTGATGATAAATCGACAATAAAAATTATTTTTGTAAATGAATGAAAATGTTGTTGATATATCACTACATTATATAACATCCATTTCTTCATTGAGGGGATGAATGGATTAGATTCCCCGTGACCCTTGAATTTGTAATAAAACCAAACTTAAGACTTGAATCAGATATACGTATATATTTACTTAAACGATACTATTTTTTTAACAGGCGTGGCTCGGAAATCATACCAAAGGGTATAGACTATATTGCCTTAACCGGGTTCACGCGAAAAAACTCTTTCACCAAAAGTAACAACATATTAAGGAAAACCTTGTCTCTAATACTTGAGTCTAAGTATCCCCAGATCCAAACCTTTAAAAATAGACTTTCTTACCACTTGACTATTAACCCGTTGGTTATTCACCTAATTATATGTTACAAACTTGCAATGTAACGTTCCATGTTAGTCATGGACATCAATCCTTCTTTGCTCACAAGTAGGTAACCAAATAAAAGGCTTCAATAATGTATATGTTTTCAATTGAAACTGGGTTAAGGATGTGCGTACGCATCAAAATCTATATCCATTCTCTTGGCAACCAAACATGTTGGAGCATTTAATTCATCCAAATATCAATTGCTTTTGAGTCTCTATAGATTTGAAATTGAAAGCTTCCATTCGTTACAAGAAACATTTCACAAAACAAATGACCACTTGGCTTCTTGTATGCTGATTTTAAAGTATTTGTTTGAGTTCGATCTGTCTGTTAATGAGCCTCTTGATGAGGAAGGAACACAATGTATTAGCTGTTTGTGGCCCTGGCCCATATACGCACAAGTATATGTGCATATGAGTGCAATTGTGCAAACATACAGTTATACAGATGGATAATTTAATACGTATCAGTTTGACCAACAAGTGGGTCTATTTTTTAATTTGTAAGGTTTGCTGTACAAATTGACCTCATTTATCTCAAAATGATAATAACAATTCATTAGCATTAATACAACATTCACCAATATATGTGTAGGTCGCTTTTTGCTGCCGGGTCTAGTCAAGTTGAGAACCCTTTCCCACTTTGTAGCTGTTAAAAATACACTTTATGGCGAAGAAATTATGTATGTGTGAGTGATTGTGATCCATGGAATAGAATCATGCCATGAACCTACCGATTTAATTGACTTATCATATATGCAACCTTGTCGATGCTATTTCAGGTGCTTCCCCCCTTTCAACCGAGCTATATATATGCCTACAACAAAAATTCTTGCCATCAAGACGTGGACAAACTTGGAGAACTCATTTACTAATATCGACACCGGCCTTCGTCTATTATTTATTGGTAGGAAAGAATACATTATTGACAATTTATTACGGGCCGGGATAGTGTTCTGTATTCTGGTTACTTGTAGATGGCGATTATTGTTTTATACTCAATTGTGCATGCGTAACCAGATTTTCCTATGATTACTACTTCCAACCAATTTTCTATTCACCCACAAATTATTACCTAGAGGAGTTTGATATGATCTTTTATGAGAAAAGATGATACTTAAATACTTAACCACCTCGCATTGTTATGCAATAACAACTTATTAGAAATTAATGGAACTTTTTTTAGTTTCAGAAAGAGGCTAACGAAACTAATATAACTTAGTAAAGATCCTGACTCAAAAATTATATCCAATTACCTAGAGGGGTTTGATATGATCTTTTATGAGAAAAGTTATCTTTTCCTTCAATTCATTTCACATTAGCACTTAGTTATATTTAGTTTATTCATTAACAAAAGTCTATGCTTACAGAAAGTTCAAAAAATGATTATCTAATATTCAATTCAATTGTTCCAATGTTTGCGCTTTGGTATGTAGAAATGATCTTATTCTGCTACTTGTTAGTCGATAGCTTTGATTTTGGAAATGATATATTTTACACATGCGGTCCTAATCTTAACCATTGCTTTATAGTTATGTTTATAGTCATAGTTATGTTTAACATTCATGTTAATATTAAATACTTTGTAATTCATGTCGACCCCGAAGCCTACTTCGACGATCGGCGCTACACCCCACACCATATTACCCTCTTATAGTAGACAGTATTATAATATTTTGCATACTACATTGTTCCACATTAACAACGGCCTTAAAGGTTTAAAGTAATATAATAATAGAAGTTCATATGATGCGAAGGTAAACATTCTAAAAGATTTTGCGTCTGAAAGTTAATAGATCCTCCTACGAACATCCAAATAGTCAATATGGGCAGCCTAAGGGAAGTAGGCTGATAAAGCTTTAAAAGCCACTTTTAATTGGATTGCAAGCCAAAACAAGTGGAATTATAAATGTTCACTTACCAATCATAAGCAAGTAAGTAACCCGTAATGTCGTCTTTTATAGATTTTGAGTTTCATATCGTCATTAACTGTTTATGGAAAATGTTGAGCTATAGACATCCTTACCACTACCTTAAAGGTGGAGAGACTGCTTCCAGGTTCTACCAAAGGTAGAAAAGGACTTCCAACCTTGCTAGGCATGAGAATTGAACCCGAGATATCTATCTCCAAAGGCAAGGGTTTCACCCAAGGTTTCAATTACTTGATCCAACCCAGTTAATATCAAATCTAAATTAATTTAATATATTTTTCTTTAGTTATTCCTATAAATTTTAGTTTTAAAAGTTAAGTAATATAATTTGGACGTAAAGTTATGATTTGTAACTGGATTTATAATACAAGTATGGTTTGTTTTTCTTATATTGACACATGCACATGGAAAAAAAAAACTATTAAATCTAATTTAAATATGAGTTATTTTGTATTATTTAAGAATCTATTTTTTATTTCTTCTAATTGGAACAATGTAAGAAAAAAAATGAATCAACATTTTATTCGAATGTTCATAATTGAATTTTTCAGCATGATACTCTTAGGCAACGTTTTATTCAAATAACCTCATTAAACATGTTTAGTTAGTTATGTAATTAAATAATCAAGTCTTTAAATAAATAACTTTCAAAAAAAAAAAAACATGTTGATTGATTTTAATTTTTATAAATAAGACATGTTTATTTTTAAATGGTTAGTTATTTAGACATTAAAATGACCAAAAGAAGATATGTCAATTGTATTAAATATACTAAAGGGTTGAACCCAAAAAAAGAATTGATCCAATTACAAACTATAGGAAAATCGGCCCTGACCCCTTGGGTTGACATTTTATCCTAGTTGCAGCTTTCCATTTTACTTCAGGTTTTTAATCTAAGGCAAGGTTTTTATCCTAGTTGAACCCACAACCCCATTATGTTTTGTGATCATTTTTCTAACCGTGTTGGTAATATCTTCAACGCATGTATATAAAGTATTCACTATAAACTACTCAAGTTTTTTGAACTGTTTTAGTTTATTGATTGTAGTGAATTTTAGATTGAATTTGAATCTCACAATCTCATTTCATAAGTGACACCTTCTGGTTGCCTAACTTGAACCAATAGTCTAGGTAGAAAGTTTAGTTAATGTTAACATGAAACTACCGTAGGATGCAAAACCAATGCAATAGAAGAAAACACAATTCTTTTAAGTACTCTTAAGCAATCCTGTTTGTTTTACAAACAAAGACTAACTATCAATTGTTTGTTTTAAATTTTCAATGAAATACTTGGAGCCTAATAACTTGATCCTGCACAAAACAAAATCGTTGATACAGCTTGGCCCATCCAATTTCCGTCCTTACTAACAAACCAATATCATCCATTACCCGATATTTTAAGTCACATATTTAGCACATAAGTTACTCGATATTTACTGGATGAATCTATTTACCCCAAACAAATATCATTGTCCTGTTTATATTAACCGAAACAAATTTAAACAAACATATATTAAATAAAAAATAAAAAAATTACATTTGAATTAGTGAAAGATTTAAACGTAAACATTATCTACCTATAAAGATTACAGCAATCATTTCTCAATGATAAAGATGAAATCTCTTTTTTTTGGATAAACCCTGTGTCGATTAGTCGGTAACTCTTGATTTAATATGCTTTTGTTAAGTCCAGGGCCTATCCAAACAGGCTTGCACTCGGTATATGGATAGCCCAGTACTAAATTACTAATTACTAAATATTTAAAGCCCGTTATCTGTTAAGCCCGTCTGGTCTCTATTACGAGTAATATTTTTGAAACTTACTTTTGAAGTTTTAGGTCTCATTCTTTTTTACTTAATAGACTTAATAACTAAAAATTTAATGCATTAATTCAAATTTCATGTTCTTTTTTGACTTAATAAACAAAAATCATTGTAGGTACCTATTTTTTACTTAATACATTCAACCACTATTTATACATTCTGCACTTAATGACTAAAAAAAAAGAATGGGCCCTAGTTTAAAGGAAAATGTTAAACGTAACCCTTGGGACTGCAGTTAATGTGCATAAAAAATTTATATCTTCCATACCAAAAGTTCTGCTCTGTATTTTATGGTAAGTGTATAACTATTTAATGCACCTTAACTGCAGTCTTAAGGACTGCATTGAGCAAAACCTTTAAGCGAAAATGTTAAACGTAACCCTTAATGTAAGTATGTAACTATGTAGGTACTACTAAATCAATTCAATGTGTTGCGTTATCGAAAACTAAAAGTTTTAAATTCATAAACAAAACCTTTAAGTTAGTTATAAGTTTAAAATACATCTAAACCTTATTTTTATCCTATATTTCTCAATTCAAACACAACTATTAACATATTTTCATCATATGGATTCATTATCCTCATGTCAAACGGCCGTCGTTACAAACGGGGATATTATCTTACCGATGGAATCTACCCTAGGTGGGCGACTCATGTCAAGACAATGCCATATCCGACTGAAACAAATGACAAGAAGTTCAAGAATCGGTAAGAAAGGATGTAGAGCGCGCTTTTGATACTCTGAAAGGAAAATGGGGGATTTTGCGTCGGCCAATGCGAGCAATGACGATCGACAAGATTACTAACATCGTGCATGCGTGTATTATATTCGTAATAAAATGTATGTGGTTTTATTTTATTTTATGTTTTGTATCGTTAAATTTTTAATCGCTAATGAAATGTATGTGTTTTTCTTTATATACTGGATTACTTATAATTAAAAGGGTTAATTATGTAAAGTTTATAAATGTAAAGGATAAATTATTAAAATGTGAATAAAAGGTTGGGAGTGATGGTTGCCACTAAAAACGGTTGGAAAAAAAGTAGGAGGGTTGAAATGAGGTGGAATAATTTGATTGGATAATTGGAGGGAGATGAGAGGGATGACTCCTTCCCCCTTTGGGGGAGGGAGTGGAAGGCGAGATGCCTCGTGAGATGGAGCGAGATGGAGTGAGTTGGGCGAGATTCGGGTGCCATCATCACGAGCTGGGTGCGAGACTGGGTGAGCGAGCTTCAAGCTCGTTGGAGGTTGAAGATGCTGGGACTAAAGGGGACAGGTTTGGAAAGTGTGAAGTAACCGTTATAGGGACTACAAGTGGAAGAAAACAAGCGTCAGGGACCAAAGGTGTAAACTGGTCCAAACTTCTTTTTTCTTTTGTTTCTTTTTTTAGCTGCGTACGTAAGTGTTTTTTTTTTTTTTGAGCTGATTATTAATCCCAATTTTTAAGTTGCTTAATCCCAATAAGTCTTTTTTGTTTTTCTTGTTCAACTTTTTTTGTTTTTTTTTTCCAACCTCTTTTTTTTTGTTTTTTTTTTTTTTTGCATAGTGTAAACTTTTTTTTTTTAATTATGTAATTTTTTATTTTTATTATGTTATGTGTTTTTTAATATTACGTAATGTGTTTTGTTATTAATAAAACATATAAATTAAAAAAAGGTTAATTATGTAAAATTTATAATGTTAAGAATAAATTAAAAACGACAAAATAAGATTCAAATTGAAAATCAAAAAGTGAAAAGGGGTTAGTTGTGTAAAATTTATTATGTTAAGGATAAATTATGAAAATTTGAAGAAAAAGTTGAGAGTGATAGTTCACAATAAAAAAAGGTTGAAAAAAATGTTGGAGAGTTGAAATGATGTGGATTAATTTGATTGCATAAACTTGAGAGATGAGGGAGATGAGCCCTCTGACTCCCCCCTGAAAGTGTAATTACACTATTACTTTATTTACTGCAGCCTACTTCCTTTAAAAAAAATAAAATCATTTTGTGTAAGGTATATATTATTATTAAGAACTAACTTACAAGAAAAACAAAACAATGTTAAGTAGGATGCAATACAACATGAAAATGAATATGGATAAGTGCAACTATTTGCAAAAAGTAAATAACACTAATTTTGTTGTCACGGATTTCAGGTACAATATTGTCATTGACGTTTATGGCAGATGTAAACAACCTCACCGCTTACTTTTACCGCTTAAATATCTACTGATATTTTGGACTTATCTTTATACTTATTTTTGAGCCTATCTATTTTTATTATCGCTGCAATGAGGCAATGTTCGTGGTGACGACGGTGTAGTGATGGGGGAAGACTGTTGGTGGTAGAAGCGGCGTCGAGTGGTGTAGATAATTGATATAAAAGTAATTGATGTAAAGAGTTAATGAATATATTTTAAAAGATTAAGGACCGACAGTGTAATATAATCATTAAGAGTACTTTAGATATCTTTCTCATGTAATTTTCAACATAAGGGTTATTCCTTTTATAAGATAATATAGATATAGAAGTATAGATGTTAAAACTATGTTAATATTATCAAGTTTATCATTTAAACATGTTGCTATTTGTAAACTAACTTGATCTAAATTAAGTTGTAGGTTATTAGAAGTAGAAGGACTGCTATTGCTCAAAAGTAAAAGATTAATAGCTGATGGACTTGATTTGTAAAGAAAGAAAGAAGAAGGACTAAAGTGAAGATTGAATATATTATATAAACGAGCCTTTGATCGATTTAGGGTTAATCAATCATTCATTCATTGTTGTTGCTGCTGCTTATTTTCTTCAAATATATTTCTCTCTTCATATATATATATCACATCGATATATATATATATTCTGGTTTTGTAATATAATCATTGATTAATGATTCTTGGAGTTAATTTGTAATAATCTCTAATACATCTTATTAGTCTATTCATAATAATAACTCATACCAATTTGTTGTAATCGTTTGAGAGATTTTCTGGGTTGATTGTTGCTTTCTTTCATGGTATCAGAGCCATCACTGTTTATCGGTGATTATTGATTTGATTTTCTCATTGATCCGATTAGATCTAGGGCGTATTCCACTATTTGGAACCCTAGATTCTAATTTTTATGGTTTGTTCGTTTGATTGTGTTCGGATTTCATCTGGAAATCTGTATCTCCATTCTTCCGCTGTCGTTCTTGTTCGTTTGTCTAATTTTTCTTTGACTAAGAGAATCAAAGAAAATTAGGGTTTCTTAATTCAATTTCAGATCCTGATTACTTCTCTTGACTAAGTGAATCAAGAGAGGGATTAGGGTTCCTCTACCATTGGCTTATAATCACTGTATTGTATTCTTCTCTTTCTTTATATTCGTTGTGTAAGATTCTGCTTGTATTTTCTTCTCAAGTTTAACTCATTTTATATATATATATATATATATATATATATATATAATTTTTTATCTTAATCTCATAAAAACACTTGTGTTAATACTTGACCTGCCTTCATTTGAGAGGTTAGGAATCCTGTCACTGACACGTTTGTGAGGTTAAGATTTATTTTTCAAATTTTTTTTGAGAAGAAGATAGTTGTGGATTCTTTTATTTGATTATTTCTATCTGCTCTATTATTTGTTCTTTGTGTTTGCCTTGTTAATTGTTGATTGAAAATTATCTGTTTATTTGATTGTTTCAATTTAATTGTGAAAATGGTTAATACACCTCCTGGTTCTGTTGTTCATACTGGTAATACTCCACCTCATTCTGTACATGATGAAGAATCTGAAAGTGAATCTAATTTTGAAATTACTAAAATAAGCAAGTTAGATTTTGGTGATCCTTTGTATTTGCATGCAAGTGATACTGTTAGTACTCCTTTAATTGGTTTTAAATTGCTTGGTACTGATAATTACAAGGTGTGGTCATGTGCTATGGAACTTGCTTTACATACTAAGAACAAAATAGGGTTCATTGATGGAACTTGCTTGAAATCTGAAGATAATCCTATTCTTGCTAGTCAATGGGCTGGGATAGATGCAATGCTGTTGTGCTTAACCGGATTTTAGGTTGTGTTTCACAAGAACTTTATCTTGGTCAAATTTTCTCTAAAAATGCTGCAAATGTTTGGCAAGAACTTAAGGATACATATGATAAAATTGATGGGTCTGTCATTTTTAATATTCATCATAAAATCAATTCTTTGACTCAAAATGGTGCTTCTCTGTCTGAATATTATCATAGTCTTACTTCTCTTTGGAAACAATATGATTCTATGGTTACACTGCCTGTTTGTACTTGTTCTGCTGCTACTACTGTGAAGAGTCATAATGATTTACTTAGGTTAATGCAGTTTTTTATGGGTTTGGATGATGTTTATATGGGTGTAAGGTCTAATATTCTGACTAAAGAACCTTTACCTAATGTAAGGACTGCTTATGCAATTATTTCCAAAGAGGAATCACATAGGGCTGGGTTAAATAATAAGGTTAATTCTGCTAATGTGTTTTCAGCTAAAAGCAATTTCAACAAAAATAATTCTTCTAAATCTTCTAAACCTTTTTTTGATACAAAAAAGACATTTGATAACAATTTTGAATCAAAAAGAACTTTTGATAACAATGCTAGAACTTTCAGACCTCCTAATCCTAATCTTCAATGTACACACTGTAATAGAATTGGGCATACTGTTGAAAGGTGTTTTTAGTTGGGGTATAAAAGGCCTAATTATCAGAATAACTCTAAATTTTCTAACAATCATGTGAGTATGGATTCAAAGACTGCTTATTCTGTTAATAATGTGAATGATTCTGCTCTATCTTCTTTAACTACTGATCAAATATCTAAGTTGTTGAGTTTAATAGAGAATCATTCTTCTTCTCCTTCTACATCTTCTTCTGCTGGTCTGCATGCCAATATGGCAGGTATGCCTTTGTGCAGCAATTCTTGGTTTTTTAGTTGTCATACTGCTTTATATAATGCTATTCTTGCTTGGATTATGGATTCTGGTGCTAATCAGCATATGACTAATTCTGAAAAAGGACTTTCTAACATTGTTGATATTTCTGATCTTAATCTTAAAATTGGACATCCAAATGGTACTTGTGCCATTGTAACCAAAATTGGTAATTTGCATTTAAAAAATGGAATTGTTCTTTTTGATGTTCTTGTTGTACCTGAATACAATGTGAATCTTATGTCTAATCACAAACTTGCTAGAGATAACAAATTATATATAGGATTTGATGAAGATAAGTGTTACATACAGGATTTACTTCAAAAGAATGTTCTGGGGACTGGTAGTCAACATGGTGGTTTATACTTGTATGATGATAATTCTGCTTACTCTAATGTGGTTTGTAATTCTGCTCAACTTCCTTCTGATTCTAAATTCTTGTGGCATATGAGACTTGGTCATCCTGCAGACCAAGCATTATCTGTTTTATATAAAAAACTTAATATTATTTCTGGTGCTAAAGGTCCTTGTGATATTTGTCACAAAGCTAAGCAAGTTAGAGAACCTTTTCCTTTGAGTGAACATAAAACAAAAGTTTTTGGTGATTTAATACATGTGGATGTTTGGGGTCCTTATAGGGTCACAAGTAAGGAAGGTTTTAAATATTTTCTAACTATTGTGGATGATTATACAAGAGTTGTCTGGACTTTTATGATGAAATCAAAAATTGAAGTGTTTGATCATTTAAGGTTTTTTTATAAAATGGTTTTTACTCAATTTTCTGTAAAAGTTAAAATAGTTAGAACAGATAATGGAATAGAGTTTGTTAACAGTAAAATTCATTCTTTTTTTCACTCTAAAGGGATATTACATCAGACTTCTATTCCTTATACACCCCAACAAAATGGGGTGGTTGAAAGGAAACATAGACACCTTCTTAATGTTGCTAGGTCTCTTATGTTTCAGGGGGGAATTCCTTTATATTTGTGGACTGATTGTGTGTTAACTGCTACATATTTGATTAATAGAACTCCTTCCTCTATTTTAAAAGGCAAAACTCCTTATGAGTTAGTATATGGGTTTGAACCAGATTTAAGTCATCTAAGAGTCTTTGGATGTTTATGCTTTGCTACTAAACTAAATATGTCTGACAAGTTTGAATCTAAATCTGAAAAATGTGTGTTAATTGGTTATTCTAATTCAAAGAAAGGTTACAAATTGTTTAGTCTTGAGTCTAAAACTGTTGTGTTTTCTAGAGATGTCAAATTTTATGAAAATATTTTTCCTTATACTATGAATAATAAAGAGGTTCTAAATTCTATTACAAGTTCTACAAATCATCTTAATTTCTTTGATAATATTGATACTACTAATTCATTTAAGAGTAATGCCTATCCAATGTCCAATGATGACGAGGAAGAAAAGGTGGGTGATCATAATGTTGGCAGTGAGCCACAGTTTGTCTTTGGCAGTTTTGATGATCATGTAAGTGATAAGTCATCCCTTGGCAACACTTCTAGTGTTACCAGTGATCAATCTTCACATACTGATTCAGAAAAGTCTACCAGACAATCTGCTGAGCATGCTACTACATTACCTGATATGAATTTAAATATTTCTGAGGACAATCTGGTTGAAAATAATGAGGATATAAATCTTAGAAGGTCAACAAGACATAAAACTCTTTCAACAAGGTTAAAAGATTTTGAACTAACAGAAAAGGTTAAATATCCTTTGAATAAAGTTGTTAATTATTCACATCTTAAGCCTGAAGTGTTTTGTTTTACAACCAGTTTGAATAAGAGTAGTAAACTAAAAACCTTTTTTGAAGCAATTAAAGATTCTAATTGGGTAAATGCTATGAATGATGAAATGGAAGCTTTAAATAGGAATAATACCTGGGAATTAACTACTTTACCACCTGATAGAGAACCTATTGGATGTAAATGGATTTTTAAAATTAAATACAAAGCTAATGGTGAAATTGAAAGATATAAAGCAAGATTAGTTGCTAAAGGGTTTAATCAAAGAGTAGGAATAGACTTTGATGAAACTTTTTCTCCTGTTGTAAAGATGGTTACTGTTAGATGTCTTCTTACATTAGAAGTTACTAATAAATGGTCTTTGTATCAGTTAGATGTCAATAATGCTTTCTTGTATGGTGACTTGAATGAAGATGTGTACATGGATATTCCTCAAGGATATTCATGTAATGATACTAACTTAGTTTGTAAGTTGAATAAGTCTTTGTATGGTTTGAAACAAGCACCTAGACAATGGAATTTCAAGTTGTCTAGTGCTTTACTTGAATGTGGATTTGTTCAATGTAAATCTGATTATTCTTTGTATACTAGAAATGCAAAAGATAAATTTGTTGCACTTCTTGTATATGTGGATGACATAGTTATTACAGGAAATTGTGAGAAAGAAATTCAAAGTGTTAAGCATTTTTTAAGTTCAAAATTTAAAATCAAGGATCTTGGAAAATTGAAATATTTTCTAGGAATTGAAGTGTTAGAAACTAATGATGGGTTATGTTTATCTCAAAGGAAATATTGTCTTAAGTTATTAAATGATTTTGGTATGCTAGGTTGCAAACCTATACATACTCCTCTTGAAATGAATATAACTGTTAAGCCTATATCTGATAAGAATAAGCCTTTGGAAAATGTTGTTGTGTATCAAAAACTAATTGGAAAGCTTATATATTTGACTCTAACTAGACCTGATATAAGCTATTCAGTTCAGTGTCTTTCTCAATTATGCATGCTCCTTCTAAGGACCATTTTGATCTTGGTTTAAGAATATTGAGGTATCTTGAGAAATCTCCAGGAAAAGGATTGCATATTCAACAAGGTACAAATTTCTTACTTTCTGGTTTTGTAGATTCAGATTGGGCTAGATGTGTTGTGTCAAGAAAATCTGTAACAGGTTATACTGTGTATCTTGGCAAAACATTAGTTTCCTGGAAAAGCAAAAAACAGTCAACCATTGCCAAGTCTTCTGCTGAAGCAGAATACAAGGCCTTGGCAGCTGTGACTTGTGAAATTTTATGGCTTAGAAACTTGTTAAATGATCTTGGTATTACTTGTAAAATTCTTGTAAGTGTTTATTGTGATAGTAAGGCAGCAATTCAGATTTCTACCAATCCTGTATTTCATGAAAAAACTAAGCATTTTGAAATAGATCTTCATTTCATAAGAGAAAAAATCACAGCAGAAATTTTGAACATTATTAAGGTTCAGTCTGAATTCAATGTGGCTGATATCTTCACAAAAAGTCTAAGCAAAAATCAACATAATTTTCTGTGCAAAAAACTGGGTTTCATGGACATGTTTAATGATCAACTTGAGGGGGGATGTTAAAACTATGTTAATATTATCAAGTTTATCATTTAAACATGTTGCTATTTGTAAACTAACTTGATCTAAATTAAGTTGTAGGTTATTAGAAGTAGAAGGACTGCTATTGCTCAAAAGTAAAAGATTAATAGCTGAGGGACTTGATTTGTAAAGAAGGAAAGAAGAGGGACTAAAGTGAAGATTGAAGATATTATATAAACGAGCCTTTGATTGATTTAGGGTTAATCAATCATTCATTCATTGTTGCTGCTGCTACTTATTTTCTTCAAATATATTTCTCTCTTCATATATATATATATATCACATCGATATATATATATTCTGGTTTTGTAATATAATCATTGATTAATGATTCTTGGAGTTAATTTGTAATAATCTCTAATACATCTTATTAGTCTATTCATAATAATAACTCACACCAATTTGTTGTAATCGTTTGAGAGATTTTCTGGGTTGATTGTTGCTTTCTTTCAATAGATAAACATTGTAAAGTTTAAAAATTTGAAACTTTATACATTGAGGTACAATAAATCAAATTTAATTAATTTATTAACAGTTAAAACACGATATATTTTTTGACATCCAAGTTTATAGTTACAAATTCCTTTACATCACCATAACCATTAGCCAAAGCCGATGGATCGACAAAGCTAAGTGTCATCACCCTTAGCCACATGTATTCACTGTTGGAGTGTTATCATTTTATTATAAATCGCATGTCCGGGAATAATTTAAGTCTACGGGGTCACACAAAATGACACGGTAACTCGATAATATTAATTGATATATTAAAGTAATATATTATTTAGTTTGATCACGAAATGATTAATTAAACATAACTAAAGGGTTAATTATATTTAATTAGTTAAAGAGGAGGATTAAAATGTGAAATTGAAAATGGATTTGGGCCCTAAGTCTTATGGGGGGCGGTCATATTAGGGCTTTTCTAAGCCTTAATCTAGCTTATTTTCCAAGCTATGTTTAACCTAATTATTACCTATAAATAGAGGGCTTAATTCTAGGTTTTTCATTCTTTTCTTTTCACATAGTTTTCTCTCCTCTTCTCTATTTTTCTTGAAGTGGTTGAAATTCTCTTTCTCTTAAGGGTTTTCGACTTCAAGTTAAGGGTTTGTAACAAAGTTTTGTTTGGTTTGTGATCGAGTACTAGCATACGTTATTCAGGGTGTCTAGTGTGCGATCGTAGAGGGGTTTTGCTTTAAACCCTAAGCATTAATAATAATCTTATTATTATTATTTTTATTGGAGCTTGCATAAGGTACACGACTCAATTCTAGTCTTTGTTAATTAATTTGATTGCATATATGTTTCGACTTCTTCCGTTGCGCTTACTCGTGATCATGTATGATTATATGTTTATATTCTAACATTCACAAGTCACTAAACCTAGGGGTGTTTGGTATGAGTGAATCAAAGAGAATGGAAATGTAATAGAGAATAAATATAGTGGGAAAGAGAATGGGTATTTAAAAAGAGAATCGATTCCGTCGTTTGGTACAAGCAGAGAATGAATATATAAAAAATACTAAATTTTAAATAATAATCAAATTTAATACATATAACATCACTAAAACAAAAAAAAAATTTTAAAAATTTCCATTCCCATCAATTCTCTACATTTCACAGAGAATTGAGGGAATGGAATCGATTCCCTATTCTCGATTCTCTTTCACATTCTCTATTACAACCAAACATGAGAAGTGTTTTTTATTCCATTTCCACCCTTTCCATTCCATTGTACCAAACACCCCTAAATTTATTTGTATGATTTTGTAAAATAAAATAATTATTCTCGTCTAAGTGATATGATACATTTCTAATCGACTAGTCATAATTACTTGTTTATTTACCCTTCTTGTTCTATTTGATCAAATATGTGGCCATGATTTGGAGTTAAGTTAGAAACTATTATAAAGAAAAAAAATGGAGTATATTATCAAATTGATGACCACAAATCCACAATGAAGTGGAGTAGAAAACTATCATTCATAATAATAATAATTAATAAATATAAATCGGAGATACCACGTATGGACATTTAACATTTATAACCTCTCTGCATTTCTACGTGTCCGACGAAAATATCAATGATAGTGATTAGTGACTCTACATCAAACAAAATCAAGTGGATTAATGGATATTGATATATGAAGTATGAACACTTTCAAATTTATAGTTTTGATAAGGTAAGACTTTCGTGGGCTTATCCATATATATCAATTATCATCATTAGTAACTAGCACTTTACCCGCGCAATGCGGTGGTAATCGTGGCGGCGACGATGTGGTGGTAGATGCGATTATTTGTGGTAGATGAGACGTCGATTGATGTAGATTATTAATGGGGATATTTTAAAAAATAAAGGATTGATAGTATAACTTAATCATTAATGTTAAGGGGTAGTGTAAGTAAAATATTTTAGTGCTAAGTAAAAATATTACATATCTTAAGGGTGGTAGATGAAAATATTACATGGAAGGACATTTTAGATATTTCTTCTTATATAACTTTCAACATGGAGATATTTTCTTTAATAAGTAGTATATATGATGTACATGATCTTAATAAACTATTTGCCAACTATGAGGTAAATTAACTCAAAACATACTGTATTCTTATCTAGATTAGTTGTTTATCTCTTACGCTTTAATTTTCATTATATATAAAAAAAAAAAAAAATTCTAATTAGCAAAAGTGGTTGTACATAACTAGAAAACTGATGTGAAGAAATTAATGGATCGGATCGTCTCATATTATCAATACAAAAAGTATACGGAGTATATGATAATACTATCAAGTAATTAATATTATTCTCGACAAACATTTAGCTGGTTTCAAATGGTCGTTTTATATGAGAAAAGAATGTTCCACAACACAATGGTGTTTCATAAAAATAAGTTCTTAGGTAGTTGAACTTAGGTACCTAAAAATAAAGATAAGTTTAAAAATGTCAAAGCGTAGAGCATTAAAGATAAAAATTGGCTAAAGCTAATGGTAAGAATCGGAAAAACAGTGTGGCTTGGATCAGTAACACCATGTCTTATGGAGACAAATGTCAGATATTTGATTTTTATCTCATGTAAAGGTCGGATGTTCTTTTCAACCATTTATGTAGAACGTGGAAGCAGCCTCTGTATCTTGGTAGAGGTAAAGTTTGTCTACATTTTAACCTTCCTCATACACCGTCAAGGTATTGAGACTTAAAATACATATAACAAGAGAGTGGGCAATTTTTTTTCCTTTTTTTTAATAGTAAGAATCGGAAAAACAAAATAGTTAAACATTTAAAGGCTACAATTGAAAATAAGAAGTGTATACTGAATAGTGTAGTTTTGTGAGGAAATAAGTTTGATATGATAATTTGGGTTTTAGTCTTTTAGATGATGCCAAGTTAAATAAAATTCAATAAAAATTTGCATATATTCTTCATTATATTGTCGTCGTCAATGTTGTCATAACCAAACCCGGGATCTCAACGTTATTGCCAACTCTAGTATTCGTGGTTTAGGCAAAAACATTGTGTTGGTTTATTTGGTTCCTTGTGTTTCTGTAACTCAAAGTAAACAGTTGTGAAATTACACACAAGGCTTGCATATTAAACGTTAT
Source organism: Erigeron canadensis (assembly GCF_010389155.1). NCBI lineage: Eukaryota > Viridiplantae > Streptophyta > Magnoliopsida > Asterales > Asteraceae > Erigeron > Erigeron canadensis. The sequence continues at coordinate 8,997,386 of NC_057763.1, forward strand.
TGAGGGTAACTCCTTCCATAATGGGAAGGAAACTACATGATCACAAAAAGACACTCAAGTGAATATATAGCCAATAATTTAAAAAAACATGCACATGACAACCATGTGGAATGTGGACACCAAGTTATCAACCATGAAGGCATGAATACCACCATCTATGTAATTTGACTAAAAGAATGAGGATAAAATATAGTAATAATTTTAGAATAAATAAAGGAACATATATAATACCAAATCCTCTAAACAAATCACAGCCAACATCTCAATAAAAGTATATACACCTAAACATAGCCAAAACAACCCATCACATAGCAATGTAATCCATTGCTACAGATTCGACCATTTTAGCTTAGAAAAACAATACCGAAAAATATGTAATCAATACCAAAGTATAAAGGACATAATCACGTATTAATCAAATCTCTAAGGGTAGCGTTTCCATGAGTTGTCATGACGGTTGTTCCTGAACGCACAACAACCAATGGAGTAAACAATGATGAGGAAGACGAGAAAGATGACGTTGAGGACAGCAACTTTTTTCCAATCACTCTTTATGTTATCGAGCAGTCCAGCCTTGCATGATTGGCAGTTGTAGCAGAGGATATTCTGATCATTCTCCCAAGCATTACAATCAGGATTGGTGGATGTTGTGGGGGTCTTGGTCCAGTTAGTCGGGGTCACGTAGGTGAAATTGCAATCAGTTGAAGGTTTGCAGCAACCAGACTACAAAAACATGACACGAAACAATATTAGCCACACAAAGCTATATAAACATTGAATGGCATACGTACACTAGTTACAATGGAATGACAAACACTTCTAGGTTTGTTGTTTGACCCGTTTAATAATAAACTTGTCGTGACCTTGGATAACAATCTTTAACAACAGGTCAATTTGAACATCTTACTAAAAGACAGTCTGCCAAATGAGCCAAAGAAGATTAAAAGGTCATAAGTCCCAAAAGTCTAATTTTAGCTTGTCCTGCTCCTAAACAGCTGGATTAAAGAATTCAGATTGCTATAGCAACTGTCATATTAATGCCTAAATTATTAATCATTTAAGAAAAGCAGACAAAACATTTGCTTCACAAAAGAACAAAACCCAACGCATCAGCCAACTTTCCCTGCACGCCCCATTGGCCACATAAAAGCGTTAACCTTTAAACGCTTGAGATACTATTTATAGTTCTACCGCTTGCTTCAATGAATGACCATCATTGGATTCAAACTCGTGGCGTCTAGAGAAAGTCCAAAATCTAGATTCATACAAAAAGCACAAGAGCCTTTAAGCTAATTCAACAAGATCTACGTTTAACATTAGATTAATAGTTGAAGAAGATTTAGTTCAGCTAATTTAACAAGTCAACTAAATCTGTGGTCACTTTTCTATTAAAAAAAACAAGCCCATCATAGCTTACAATCACATTACCCCTTTTTCCCTATAAAATAGCTCACTTTCTTAACCACCAAAAGACCTTTTCTCTCAAACTCAACCCTTTTTTTTGCTTAAAAGTTCACCTACTTTAGACTTTATCAAAGTGCTACAATCACAGCTACTTTATCTCCATTAACAAATACTTCCACACAACCTTTTTGTACTCAACATGACATATACTACAAAATGTCTTGTAGTTTTGTAAAGATCGCATATAATCAAAATTTCATACTGCTTAAAGCTTCACAAAATGGTACTGGTTGCAAAAATACAAATATAAAAACCACATAATTTGAAAAACTCTAAAGAGCTTACACAAATTTTTTAGGCTAGTGGATAGTAACGGGTATGTAGTCAATTTCGGTGGTATATCAGTGGTATACCAGTGGTATTTTGGTTTTCGGTCGTCCACTGGTATACTAGTCCAGATTTCTGTCCAAAATTTCGGTACCGAGATTTCGGTGAAATTTACCGTAATCTCACCGAAATTTTTAGGTTCAAATTTCGGTGGTATACCAGTTTTTCAGGTTTTATTTATTTTTTATTTTTGTCCAAACTTAAAATACAACATAAGCAACACTAATTTACCCGATTAAATAAACCCATTTACCCGATTAAATCTGTCAGCAAACAAATATAAATAGGGGGAAGGGAATATGAGGCTGTTATGCACCTAAGTTGGGTGAAAAACCCCTCACATACCTTTTTTTAACCATAAAAATCATGGGGGGCCAAACATTTATTTAAAATATTAAAATATTGGTATGTGAGGGGTTTTTCACCCAAGTTGGGTGCATAACAGCTCCATACTCACTTTTCTCATATAAATAACAACGAATTGACCATCGATGCATAATAAAATATTTTAAGCATTTCGTGTAAAGTTGAACACATTTAAAAACACTTAAACCCTACTTAATATAACCTTTTATGTAAACTTACAAGTTACAAATACAATACTAAAATTAACAAAAAAAATAAATAATAATAATCGGTTGATAAAAACCAATCTCAATCAGCTCATTTCAAACCTTGAAATCAAATTTATCATAAATAAATAAATCTTGTAGAAAAGGTCAACCTAACCCTTAAATGGACCAACCCTAAAACCTCTCCAAACACTAGTTTAAATAATCCAATGATTAATTCACAAATAGATCAACTACCTAAACATAATCTTTTTAATCATATTACCCTATGCACAATATCAGATCCAAAAAAAATGCACCAAAACAAAATAAATAAAATGTACATATATGATCTATAACTTTGATCAGATTATTATTTTTAGTGTATAAGGTTATTTTATAAATACAACACAAAATTCCACAAAATTAATCATAAAACAAGAATAAAAGTTTTATACCTGAATAGAAGAAAGATGTCTGTTATAAAATTCATCACGAGGAGTAATCCCATTATCATCAATCAAACTCTTACAAACTTTACTATCAACCAAACAACTCCTTATCTTTTTCCAATTCTTCTCACTCTCCACTCTTTTTCTCAACCAATCAGAATAATCTCCAAGCCTATATTCCTTATACCCTTTTCCAGATACTTTTTCACCCGCGCCTTTATTTGTCACAACAAATGCAAATATGGTAAAACAAAACAGTAACAGGATCAGTAAAAACATGACCAGTAGGTAAACCCATAGTAGCCATGACACGCGACAACACGCGCCGATTAAGCCTGCTAATGAGACGATCATGAGAAAGACACCCAGTGCGATTAATGGACGGTCTAAGAAACGCTCACATTCTGATGTGCCTTGGCGTGACAGCCACACGCCGCCGGCTAAGATTGGGATTGATAAGAGGAATGTTATGAAGTTTAGGATTCCTACTAGGTTGTTGCTGATACGTACCATGATGTTTTTTTTTTCTTTTTTTGAAATAAAGGTGAAAGGCTTTTTGGGGATTTTGGTAGAGAAGAAAAAGGGAATGGAAATGGTGATTTTTTATTGGATTTGTGGGGGATGATTATATAAGGAGTGTGCTTGTGGTTTGGTTTTAGTTTAAAAATAGTCCCTTGTATTTGGTTTTAGTTTAAAATAGTACTCGTATTATATTTTGGAGTCTTAAAGGTCTATTTTATACTAGTTTATTTTTTATGTGTTTACCATAATAGAAATACTCGATTTTGTTTTTAATAAGGTATGGAATAATTAAAACGTAGATAATTGTATTTCAAACTAAAATTAGAAAAAATGTTTATAATATCTATAAACTCTTATAAAAAAAATTTTATTTTAAGTAATTTAAGCACACTTTTTTCAATATCCTCATATTGCAATTAATTCACACATTACTTTTAATTCTACATCTCTAAACACAATCAGATAAACATCCTACCATGATCTAACACACAATAACTTATCATCTTATTCACACACACGCATATCAATTCCTCCCCCACTTTTTAGTATTACCATCACTGTTTAACCGCCGCAACGTGCGGACACCAACTCTCATATATTCATATATTAAAATGGTAAAAAGATAAGATATATGATTTCTTTCTAAATACAACTTTGTATTTAATCTTTTTAAAATGTGTGTATTCTTACCATAAATTTTAGAAATGTCTTTTTATATAAAAATATACAATATTTTTATACACGTTAATTATAGTCCTAACCAGTGGCGGATCCACCTATAGCTTATGAGGGTCACATAACCACCCTTGCAAAAAACTTTATTTTAGAAAGTCGATGTAAATTTGAGAAGGACTCTCCTTTAGAAAATATAGAAATCCCTTAAGAAGAAAAAAAGTCTGATAACGAGAAACTTAGTTTTTGTTTTCAATGGTGGAAGTCTAACTTTAAGATCCTGTGAGGCCTTAGCTTATAGTGTCTTCACGTGTGCGTCTTCACCACCAAGGACGATCAACGCTGTAGGCATAGAGCGTCCAAAGGCCTGCGTCCCACGATTCAGTCCTCCTATGGACTCTTGTAGACGCCCCATTTGTGGGTCCAAGTCAAACGGCTAAAAAAAAATTTCATTTTCTTCCTAATTTCAAATGTAACGGCTATTTGATCTTCAAAATTCTTCCTTTTGCTTCTTCTTTAAACCAAACCAAAACCCACATTTATTTTCACATACAATCACACGATTTCACATACAATCAAACCATTTATTCTCATATACACTCATACCGGGGCGTAATGTTAGCCGAAAGTTGTCCTAAAGTTCTGATGCAGGTTCGAGTAGATCATCCATCGGGTCAGAAGTGCTACTTAAACTCGTCGAAATGCTCAAGTTGCAGAAGGAATCGATAAAGAAAACAGATGAAGATCGGATGAAGTTTGAAGAGGATCGGAAGCAAAAGAAAGCTCGTCACTGGAAGGAAGTTATGGAGGCGTTTAAGTTTCTTCAGAACCCAGTTCCCACTGATTTGCCTAAAAATGAGTTGAAAGCGTTTCTAAATTATCGTAAGGCTTTGACTGATCAGTTTAAGGAAGACTTTGTAGCAATGGGTGGAAGCAGTGATGATGAAGACGACGAGTAGTTTGTTTAGTTGTGTTTCGTGTTGCTTCGTGTTATTTTAATAAATTTCCTTGTGTTTTATTGTATAAGGAAGTTCCAGGAAGCTTGTATTATAAACAGGGAGAATCCTAAGGAAAGTCCTGAGTGATGTGATGTTAGGTCCAGATTTACTGGACTCACTTCAGACAAGACTACTGGAGCCCTCTGAAGATTTGTCCAGAAATTATGAGAAGACCAATGACCTATTTCCTTGTACAGGAATTTGGATCTCACCAGATTGGTTCACTGGACTTCACCCCAGTCAAGATCATTCCACTGAAGAACATACCAGATTCGTTCACTGGACTTCACCCAGTCAAGATCATTCCACTGAAGAGCAGACTTACTAGATCTCCTGACTAGAGTCCTTGACAGTGTTCTAAATCTTACAAGTCTGAACACTGATCACGAGGAATTGACTTTATGTCTTTACACGCCTTTACCCGGACAACCCAATTGTCCTTGGTTAAAAAGCCTTACACGCAACCATATTTGTACGGCAAAAGGAATATTATATTTATTCTTTTTGCCTATAAATACCAAGTCATTTCCCTCGTCTAAATTACACTTTTGCAATTTGGTGTCTTTGCTTAAATACTCTCGATCTAAACAGTTATACTTCACAACTTTAAGTATTTCGATCAAAAGAGTTTATTTATCAAATATTAGATCACTTGTAATTCATAAGGTTGTTTAGATACTTACATTGTAATATCTTAATTCCGCAACAACCTTGTATTTTATCTAACATCAATAAATAAAATACACTTGAAAGATTACATTGTGTCTCACCATTTACTTTACTTGTTTATCTATTTATATTGCTTAAGTTACTTATTATATTATTTATATTCTTGAATTTATACTTACTGTAATACTAGTCCAATCCAGTGCTTACTTGACTTGTCGTATTCTACACTTGTGGGTTAAACTATCGAGTGAGGGACTTCACAATTGGTATCAGAGCATAAGGCTAATATAGCTGCCTAGATTTGCTTTTTCTTGATGGCCAACCCAGATAATACACAAGGAAACCCTTTAAATGTTGAACCTCCTCCCATTTTTAATGAAACTAATGAACCTCCTATTAACAATAATCCCCCACCACCACCTCATATTCCTGCTTCTCCACACGTGCATGTGCATTACTCAAACACTCCCGTTCCCAAATTCAGTGGGAATGGTGATGAATTTGGCACGTGGAAAGCTAGGATGATATTACATATTACTGGAATTGAGAGGAATATGATAAAAAATTGAAATGAAGGACCCTACGTTCCTAGAAGCCCTCTCAATCCACTTCTTGACCCTCTTGGAGCAAGATCTGGAAGGGAAAAGAGAGAGGAGCATTGGTCTGAAGAGGATAAAAGACTTGTTAATATTGATACTGTTTTAAAAAATATGATCCTCGGGGCCGCTCCTGAATCTCTTATTCCCACACTAGTTCTTTATCCTAGTGCTAAAAGCATGTGGGATGAACTAGTAAACCAGTATGACGGTGGTGATGATACTATTGTTACCAGAAAAGTCTCCCTGAACAATAAGTATGAGTCATTTTTTGCTCTACCCAATGAATCTCTAACTGGTGATGATACATCGTTTGTGGAGGAAGGAGATGTGAATGCTGGAGAAGGAGAAAATCTGGAGCAGGATGCTCGGATCGATTTAAATAGGTTGGTTGAAAATGTACAAGTGGAGGACCAGACTGGAGGAACCGGTTCAAAATGGGATATGGTTGATTCTCCAGTATCTGAAGGTAATGATTTTGATGTGAATATGAGTTTTCTGGGTGAAGAGGAAGTTGATCATGCTGTTACTTCGGTCACCCAGTCAATTCTAACAGAAATGCCACCACCTCCTCCAACAGAAATTACACCAATACCACCACCAGAACAAACAGCAACAACAACAAATCCATCACCATTTTCTATTTTTGCACTACCAATCATCTCACTTTTTCAAACTTCTGAGGAATATCTGGCAAATGTAGATACAACAGAAAATCTCACAAGGGTGATGCCAGTTTCTTCCCTCACCAGAATTACAATTCCTTCAGGTGGTCTCTCCACTTTTTCTTCCACCGAGGTCCAAGACCTTTTTGATAAGGTGGCGGACCTGGAGAGATCACTCCAGTCCTCTTCTCAAGTTGTTTCTGACTTCAAATCTTTAATGTCAAATAGTATGAAGTCAGAAATGAATGTATTTGCTGGAAATGAGAAATTGGTATTTGAGAAGTTGGAAGAAGTGGCACTGGCCACCAACAAAAATTCCGAAAATATCAAAGTGGCAGTCCAGGGTTTGAAGGATAATCTGGTGGCATCAGTCCAGACTGCTCTGAAAGAAGAAGTTGTCCAACCATTGGCATGTCTGACTGGTGAGATTCAGAGATTGACCACCAGAATTAGCAATTTGGAAAGCAGGCCAACCCTTTCCAGGGTTTGAAGGATAATCTGGTGGCATCAGTCCAGACTGCTCTGAAAGAAGAAGTTGTCCAACCATTGGCATGTCTGACTGGTGAGGTTCAGAGATTGACCACCAGAATTAGCAATTTGGAAAGCAGGCCAACCCTTGACCAGACTTCTGTCATCAGTAGTATCAGTAATGCAGTTTTGCAAAGATTCAGAGGTGATATGCTGAAAGAAATCACTGAAGAGATTTTTTGGTCTATTTTAAGGAATCTCCAAGATGGGTTGATGCCTGAGGTGATAAAGATGATTGATAATTCCTCGGGATTTGGAAATTATCAAAAAGGAAGTGATGCAGTTAAGGCAAACTGTGAATAACATCTCTCCAGTCGCAGGCAGAACTTTTGGATCTTTTGATACGTATAATCTTGAGCTTATCTGAAATCATCTCAAGACTGGAGATAATTCCAAGGGGGAAAATAAAGATATAAATATTCCTAAAGGATTAAAGAAAGTTGGTGATGCCACTGCACAAGAAGCACTTGGATCTGAAGTTGTTGTTCAGGAAGAAGAAGAGGCTGCTGGTACTGATGCCAGTGAGCCAGTGTTTGAAGAATTTCTAGACATCCCAACCACATTGAAAAAGATCAGAAGAAAGCATGTGGTGTCTGGAGAAGAAACTGAAGAAGCAGAAGAAGAGCTGGTATCTGCTGATTAGGCCAAGGCAAAAAGACTGGAGCAAGAGTGCATCATGATTGAAATTTTTAAGAAAAATATGAAGGATGACTTGGTTGCTCACAAGTTAGATATGGCCAATCATGGGACTCTGGATTCTTATAATGTTGGCAGGTTAGACATTCGTATTGATGTTTATAAAAAGATGAAGGATGATCCCAGACTTAAAAAATGTCTGGATGCCTTGGATAATGTCCATATTCGATCCATGTATGCTCAAGAAGAACAAGTATATGATTCTGAAATTTATGGTGTAAGCATACTAGATCTCATTGCCCAGAGAAAAGAAGAATTGAAGGAACTCCAGAATCAAGTAAGGAGAAATGCTACTGCTCTGGAAAATGAATATAGAAAGAAAATCAAGGGATTACCCAAAGCACCAGCTAGAAAGACGAAAGCTGCCAGAGATGCAGATCTTAGCACTTTCATTACCTTGAACACTTCAGAAAGAATCAACAAGGCAAAAATTCAAGAAGCTACTGAGCAGAGAAAGTTGTCAAGGGAAACTGATGAATTGATAAGAAGGGCACAAACAAAAGAAAGGTACAAGCACATGCTAAACTTTAGAGCTGATGTCCGAATAATACAAAGTGCTGAGATCCATCTGGCAGAAAACCATGAAAACTTCTCCAAGTTCCATGTCAAACTCTTCAGAGATGGAAACTTTACTGATGAAAGGAAGAATACATCAGTAAGGGCCTTTGGATGGTCAAAACTTAGAGAGATCGGTCTCTCCTTCAGAGGTAAAGATGTTTCTCAAGAGGCAAAATACTTCATGAAGATAATTGGCAAGGAATGGACCAGGAAGGAAGTAATGGAGATTGAGTTGGGCTTGAGAACTGCTTTATCTACACCACCATCTCCAGTTTCAAAAAAGAAGGCCACAAAAGAACCATCTGGGCATGCTGAAAAGAGAAGGGCCTGATCCTCTTATCATTTACTTGTACTTGTATTTATTTTATAAAGTTGTAACTTTCAACCAATTGATGTCTGTATATATAAAGTTGCAAGCTTTATTTTTCACAAGTATTTGATCAGATTAAGTCTAGCAAAGTTAAAATGTATAAACTGGAAACACTGATGATCTATAAAGTGTTTCTCTAGTAACTCTAAATTAGACTTAGTCAAATTTCAAGGATCTTTCAAGCACAAACTTGTATAGATAAAAGCTTGAAAATCCTTGCATAATTTTTAAACAAATAGGGGGAATTGGTTAGGTCCAGATTTACTAGACTCACTCCAGACAAGACTACTGGAGCCCTCAAAAGATTTGTCCAGAAATTATGAGAAGACCAGTGAACTATTTACTTGTTTAGGAATCTGGATCTCACCAGATTGGTTCACTAGACTTCACCCAAGTCAAGATCATTCCACTATAGAAAATTCTCATTGAAGTCGAAGACTGAAGTCTGAAGAAAGAAGTGTGACAAATAGCGGAGCTCACTGGCAGACTTACCAGATCTCCTGACTGGAGTCCTTGACAGTGTTCTAGATCTTACAAGTCTGAACACTGATTACGAGGAATTGACTTTATGTCTTTACACGCCTTTACCCGGACAACCCAATTGTCCTTGGTTAAAAAGCCTTACACGCGTGTAAAGGTGGTTGATTAATTAGAAGACAAGTCACTATCGAGTGAGTGACTTCACATGTGATACTGACGTGGCTGTCAAGAAGCTGAGAGGATTCACTCCTTATAAGCAATGGCATGAGGAAATTGATACATTTTTTTGTCATCTTATTATCATCAGTTTTCTTTTAACCCTTTAAAACTTTCATATTGTATATATTAACCCTTACTTGTATAATTTCTTAAGTTTTGCTCTTATAATTGTATAACATTTTAAGTTTTGTCCTAGTTCTGTTAGTTTAGATATACTCTATTCCTATGAAAATAACGATTACCATTCTTTTAAGCCTTTTAGTACAGTTGTATGTATGGGTTAATTAAATTAGAAGGTTTATATAATTGATTAGCTATTCATATTTATAAACTTTAAGTAAAAACAAAATGACTGTCGCATAATTAATATTAGTTTTTTTGAAAGGTGAATTTCGCTTGAGAACTTCGTGTCGTGATTCGACAGTGGGAGGTCTAACATACGTTGTCTTAATCGGGTCCGCGTTAAAGAGCTCATTCGAAGTAAAAATGCCTATTTTAAATACCCGATGGGGGGGGGGACCCCTACTAATCCGCTCGAAGGCGCGACGATCAATAGGGGTAAACCCTGCCTCCTCAGACTTGAACCTGAATATACCCAAACTAAACCTTCATAGAAAGACTTCCTATGTACTTCTCAAGTCTTAAACCCAATACCTCCTGCTTGTAAGGCAGATGCTCAACCACTTAAGCTAACTAGGATGTACAATTAGTTATGATTAACTTTTACAACTTCTTTAAATTGAAAGGGTATTGAAATATTAGTTCTTGATTGATAAAATACAATGTAACAAATTATTACGAGATTTGTGTCGAAACAAATAACATACTAAAATAATCAAAAACGAATATATGAGAACTTTTTTTGACCCGATTAACTCGACTCGGTCTATTATTTTAAAATTCGTTGTAAATAAGCTCTCAAGTTAAGGTTCTTAAAGACCCTCATAAGCTAAAATCCTAGATCTGCCATTGGTCCTAACTATATTAAGCATCTCCCTTTCCAAAAATTATTTGGTGTCATCTTGTTGATTTTTAGGATTCCTCGTCTGTGATTGATTCGATATTGTTGTCGAGTCGTCGTGATTTTCTGTTTATAATCACATCACGAATTTCATGTAATAGGGGTGTATCTGATATTATTAATAAGTTAAGGGCCTTGTTAGTTAACTAATGAATGGCACAATATTAAAAAGGAAACAAAATTTGTTCGACTTAAACGGTGGTGATAGAGGAGATGGTTACTATCACGCGCTTACGCGTTGAGTGTATGCGGCGTTATTTCTTTGAATATTTCACTGTCAAACGGTATAGGAAGGTGTCTCGAAGGTTTCATTTTTCTCTGCCCCAAAGACCTTTTCTCTTGCCCCAATATCATGTTTTCATTATTGTCATTATTGAAGGAATTTTACGTGTTTGGAAAAGGTGAGGATTCCTTCAAGTTGAGCCTCAAATTTGAGTCAAGTTAGAAAGATCTTAACCATTGAATGAAAATCAAGGACTAAGATTCAAAGATGATTTTTTGAATCTTGACAATTGATTTTCATTCAACGGCCAAGATTAGTCATGTTAAGGCCAACTTAAAGAAATCTCTTCCGGTTTGGAAAATACTTTAATTAAATTTATACTAGTTCAGTCGATTTAAATTAAAAATAAAATTACTTGTTTGGTGACTCTTATTAGCTGTGATGTTAATTTGAAACTAACTAATATGAATTGTAAACTTATGATAGTAATAGTTTAATAATATATTTATATATTTTTATATGTTGTATATGTATTTTTGATATTTTATTAAAAATTTGAAGATAAAATTTAAGTTTATAACTAAAAAATATTGAATATGTAATATTTTGATGATGTATGTATTATGACACAGCTTATATTTCAAGTCGAATCAAAAGTTACAAATTGAGAACTATACATATTGATCTATCCCACATATGAGTTGATGTTGTATTTTTTTTAGTGTAATGTTCTTTTGGTAATAATATGTTTTATTTCTTAATGACTTAATAAGGCATTTTATTTATTAATAATAATAATGTTATTTATATAACTTTGATAATGGGTTTTCATTAGTAAAAAATCACGAAGTGTTGTCGCTAATCGTTTAATGAAATCAATTTTAAAATGTGAAATTGATGTGAGAAATGACCCAAGTTAAATATATTTGTATCGTAGATCCATTAATATAAGCACTTTTCTTTGGTTAGTACAGGGAATAACTGAAGATTTAGTTTGAACTAAAAAATACTCTATAAAAAGTCAATCCAAATGAGTAGTCTTTGAAACTTAAAATTCTACATCCTAGCTTAGTGAACCATACAAATGCTAGAATAATTATATAAGACGGTTTTACGAACCTTATATCTAAACAGATTTCACTTCAATTATATTCTTGGAGAAGCAGCATGGTTGGATCAGTGATAAACACCCTTGCCTTTAGAGACAGAGGTCTTGAGTTCGATCCTCATCCCATGCAAAGGTTGGAGGGCCTTTTCTACCATTTAGGTAGAAACTGGAAGCAGTTTCTCTACTTAGGTAGAGGTAAGGTCTGCTTACATCTTAACCTCCCCATACACCGTCGAGGTATTGGGGCTCAAAACTCACAGAAGGCGGCACTGAGCAGTTACTTATTTTTTTTTTATATTCTTGGAGATAAAATTTATCTTCTTTCCTAACTCCCGATACAAATCAAAATCACATGTTCATAGAAATATCTTGTAGAGTGGACTTGACATTTATGTTTATCGGGTCACCTCCGCAAGATGTGAGGACCACATACAAATATCAATACACACGTCAAGACATAATATGAAGTTGATTGATTTCCAAATGTATACCGAGTTAGAAGTAGAATATTATACGAGTATTGTTTTTATTAGAACAGTTCAATGTGTCTCGTGACACGCTTCATTTTGAAAAGATGTCAACCAAATTAGATAGTATTACTTTTAAGACCGAAAGGTATATGAAATTGAGATCACATAAACCGATCAACATTGAGAGAGCACATGCATAAATTGTAATGTACATAAAACCCGTGAATTTAATTTACTATACAAAATCGGCATATATTTGAAAATCAATCAACTTATATATATTTTATTTGTGTATTTATAAAAAAAATGAAATACTTACAAATCTGATCTTAAGCCCTCCAACTTAGTATTGCTTCAAGTTTTGGTTGGTGTGTGTCTGTCTCATTTGTGCGCCACACTCAAGGAGAGATGCACCGCATCTAATCTTCTAGCGGCACCGAACTCCAATTCTTCATTTGGACACGTCCTGAAGTCGGCTTGATCAATAGTTCGTCATTCATGTATACTTCTAAGCCATTTGATGGGTCACCTTGGCATCCAAATAAGTGCAATTTCTGCCGTGAACCATATAACGAACATACTAACATTTTTGGAAACACTAAGTGACTCTTTTAACATGAATTTGACACGAAATACACATAAATGACAAACATTATTCATTAAAATCATCATACAAAACATGTATATTTTGATTGATATCATTTTTGTCTCAAAAATACATATTCAATCCCAAAGATAGAATATTGATCTTATACACTACATAATTATTATGTATATTTTAAGTTTGTTTTCTTTTTCTTTTTCCAAAGTTCAAACAGACAATTATTAAATTGTTTTGAAAGGTGAACTTCGCTTAAAAATTCTATATCGTGATTCGACAGCGAGAGGTCTAGCATACGTTGTCTTAATCAGGTGCACGCTAGAGAGAAGTAGAAATGCCTATTTCAAATAGCCAATGTGGGGAAAACCCATACTAATCCGCCTGAAGGCACGACGATTAATAGGGGTAAACCCTGCCCCACAGACTTAAACCTAGGTTACCCAAACCAGACCTAAATAGAAGGATTACCTATATCTCAAAGTTAATGGAATGGAGATTCGAACCTGAGACCTATAAGTCACCAGGGAAACTCCAAACTAATATATCAACTCATTATTGATAATAGACAATTATTAATAAGGAGTATTTGTTAAACTTCCTATTGGGCCCATGAATGTAGCTTATATTGGATCTATCAAATACCGAAAGACCATTTAAAGATATCAAAACGAAAATTGGGCCATATGTTAAGCACAGCCCTAAATAACAAAATAAAACCCTAACCACTATAAAACACTTATAAACAACCGGGGGTGCCGTTTGCCTGAAACCCTATCGCCTCTTTCTTTGCTTGCCATTTTCTATAGCTCGTCACCATGGTAAACCTCCCTTTATTCTTTTCATCTTTTCCTTGTGATTTAGAAGAATGGTTTCATTTTTACTGCATAATATGACAAGTTTGGATATTTAGATGTCGTGGAATTAAAGGTGCTGATTTGTTTTACTTAGAGTATTTTTGGAATTTAGTTTTGTGTTTTGATGCGTGTTTTTACTGATAATGTTTATCTTAAGGTTTATTTAGGTGAGTTCTAGTTTTAAATGTTAATGTTTTGTTAATACATGATTGCATTATTGTTGGGCCATTTTTTCAGTGTTGTTTAGAAAATCTGAAAATGTGATTGGGATCAGCTAGTTTTGCTTGGTTTTGTCTTTTTTGTTTTTTTAGATTGTTGTTCTGTAGTTTTTGGCCTTTATTATAGACGATTAGGATTGTTGCTAGTGATCGGTATACAGGCACACCCCGAAAGTTCGCTTTGTAGTTCGTTTCACCAAGGATTTACTTGTTTCATGATTACAAGTGTGTGTTACCGGTATCTGATTGTTTGCTGTTATATTTTGTGTTGTACGCTTTTTTGTAGTATGTCTTTTTGGTGTAGGCGGATAAATATATAATGACATTCCACTTGAGTATTTTTTTTAACTTTTAGAAGCTAAAGTTTGAGTAGTGTAAATTTGGCAATAGCATTTGTTCTTGTTAGCTAATGCGAAGTAGAAGTTGTTGATGCTTTTTTTTCTTCTGAAATTCAAGTTTTATTTTGTATCGTTCCTATTTTTTGTCATCGCTCTGATACTAGACATTATTTGAACATCTCCAATGGTGGTTTTATAAAAAGGTTTGAGAATGATAAAGAGGTTGATCATTTTTGTAACCCATAGTTAAGCTCAGGAAAATTTGTTCATATACTATCATTTTGCAGCCAATGTGGCAATGACATGACAGAATCATGAAGCTTTGTAAATATTTACTATTGTGTATGCCCTTAATATTTAACTGCTAGTGATCAAGTGTTTCAACATGGCTACTTAAAGTTGTTCAGTTGACTGTTTTTTGGTCCTAATGTTTTCTGATTTATTCACATGGAGTGAAATCAATTATTTTATATTTTATCATTCGTTATAACTTTTAGCTCATGCCTTCTAATGTTTGTTGTTGGTGTTTACTACTTTACTTTATAAGCTTAAATAGTCTCATGTTTGCTGCAATGATTTCGATCTCTTTTACTGTAATGGTGTATTCTCTTATTCAGTACCAGTTTACACTTAACTGACATATGGATTTGGGTAAAAGGGGCTTGCCTCTAGATATATCTGACAAAAGTTTGGCTTCAAGATTGCTGGTCCATACTTCCAGTATTTACATTTCATGCAGTTAGTGACTTTACCTCTTACCTTTGGGTTCTAATCTAGGTTAATGTACCCAAGACAAAGAAGACCTACTGCAAAAACAAGGAGTGCAGGAAGCACACTTTGCACAAGGTGACTCAATATAAGAAGGGAAAAGATAGCTTGGCCGCCCAAGGGAAACGTCGTTATGACAGGAAACAGTCTGGTTATGGTGGTCAGACAAAGCCTGTGTTTCACAAGAAGGTAAAAACACTATCTTTTGTTTGTCTAAAGGTTCAGGTTTTGATTTTGTACAAATATACATGTTTATATAAAGCAGCATTGTTGATTAAGTTTTGACCTTATGTTTATCGATAAATAGGCAAAAACAACCAAGAAGATTGTGTTAAGGTTGCAATGCCAAGGTTGCAAGCATGTTTCCCAGCACCCCATTAAGGTTATATTTAGACCTTCAACATTGTATATTGTGTTAGACTACTAACAGTTACTAATGGGTTGTTGTACTTGTGTTGTGCAGAGGTGCAAGCATTTTGAAATTGGTGGAGACAAGAAGGGCAAGGGAACCTCTCTTTTCTAAGCAGTTATTGTACTTGGCTTTCTGCTATGCGATATTTTTGGCAGACCTTTAATGTAATCTCTCTTTCAGGTTTACAATGCAAGTATGTAATGACTATGGGAATTTTGCTTGTTTTTCTTACTGAATTTGATACTTTTAAACGTAAAATCAAATCTGTGTTTGAGTCGCCTGCATTTACTTGCTCGTTTAATTTTGTTATTATGCACTTCTGTTAGAAAAGTTAAATTTCGATTTTCCGATAGTATTGCGTTTGTTTAGATGCACTGAAGAAGATTTGAACAAATTAGAATATAAAAGCTCATCATAGTCGTATAAGATAACAATGATACTGATATCTGAGTGATATCTTTTCATGAGTCAAGGCAAGCTGCTAATCATATTCCTCCTCCGAAGGAGATACATAACAGTAACACTGGCTCTTGTTGCCTTTGATTATTTGTGACGCTTGCCATTAACGTTTAAAGTAATGGACGTTGAATAGAGACATCCTCGATCATAATTGTCTTACTAGATTTTTTTGTTCCATCTTTTGTATCAAGAGAATTAGAGATTATCATTTTGTTTCAACATGTAAATGTGTTGGCTTGTGTATTTTGTTTTCTCCGGTCTTCATTAAGATAGGTCAAAAGTAACTATTGGTGTAAATGATCTAAGTTGCTAGCGAGCTACGTTGCTCACGAGATTCTTCAAAACTCAGCTTAGCTTGATTCGAGCTTGTGTTTTGCTTAAAGCTTGATCTAAAGCTGACTCTTTTTTCTTGAACAGCAAACCTGACTCTTTTAAAACTCAGTCCAGCGTCAAACATTGTATTCGATTAAGCTTGACACCTTAAATGAGTTTTCATGTATATTACTGTAACTTTAATAATAAACATTGTATATAGTAAGCTACCGATCACTCTAATGTACCAACTTCATTTGCTCATTGCTTTTTTTCTTAGTAACAGGACAAAGCATTAGTCAATGAGAACTCTGCAAATTTAGAGGGAGTCTAACATGCTACTAAGTTAAAGCTTATAACAAGTATATGTACGTGTTATATGTAGTCAAAAACGATTTTATTTTATTTTATTTTTGGCCTAAATTGAATAAATTTTACATTTCAGCCGAGCTTGAACTATTTAAATGTCACCAGCCGAGCTTGAGCTTTAGCTTTTTAAATATTTTCAAGTTTTGAAGTTAGAGCTCACCCTGAGCTGAGCTTGAACTCGAGCTTAATCATTGGAATCCATCTTGTATTCTGTGTATAATTTTTAATGGGTTGATCTTCTAACAGTATAGAATATGGTCATATAGCATGGTTCCAAGTTCTATATGTTTAACAAGTTACAGATCAAAAGGGCAAAGACAACCACCTGGTCATCATGGATGGAACTACCACTCTTTCAATTGGCGTCTTGTCTTTCAAAAAAAAAAGAGTGCCTTATTGTGTCTGGAAATCTTCCTTAGACCTTTGGTAAATTTCCGATAGATTTTCTACTATTCGTAACTTGAATTTAAGCTATATATCCAGTTATCCACGTGCAGGATATTCTCAAGTATATATCTTCCAAGCCAAGCCTTACACGTCACGTCATCTCTAATGGACTAATAGCAACCATGGAATATAGATTTATCATGTCCCCTACATTCGACGACTCATGCCCAAATCGCTATAGTGAATTTGTATCTAAAATCAAGCATCTAATTCTCTGCTTATGCCATCTTCATTCACACAACGATGCCAATTTATATGTTTTCGTCACAATTATGTGTGATTAGATACTTCTTTGGCCTTCTTCCCACATGTGTTTAGATAAAATATGATATGACTTGAATCGTGGCACATCAGATCCGCTATTCCCCTTAAGGGTCAGTTTGGTTCGCTATATGAGAATTTGGTGAAATAAAATTTGAATTTTCTTCTTTGACATTTAGGTTAACATACAAAATTCTAAATTTCCTCTCACCAAATTCCGGTAATTTTGGGAACCAAACAACCATTTATTCTACAAAACGTAAACCTCATCGTCAAGTAATCTTCAATGAAGCTCACAAATTAAGGATGAAATCATTGCCGCACTACCTATCTCGTTAAGTAGTTATTTCAAATGTTTGATTGCAGTAATATTAGGAACTTTAGCAAGCATGTCCATATTTCTCAAGGCTAACGTAACTACGTAAGCGCTTTGACTTGGTCCTTATGCTATGTTTAAGAGGCCCAAACATCTTCTTGTCTTACAATAAAATAAATTCGAAAAAAACTCCTATCCAACAATGAGAGTGTTCCTTGTATAATCAGTTTAATCCTTTACAAGATTTTAGACCCGTGTCCAACACTGGACACGGAATTTACGATATTATCAATATTAGATCGTCATACATTTAATTCATAAAAGCTTATAATTTTGAATATATATGGTTCTAAGTGTTATATTTTGCAACATGTAATACAATAATCATAGGTTCGTCACTGTCATTATTAGTCGAGACATATTGATGGTGAAAAATAATTAAGAATTAAAATATCTCTTGTACTTGACATTCAAGTATATGTATTTGATCATGATGCGGACGCATAACACGCATATGTTTATTTTCAATCACTGTCCTATGATAATTAGATAACAATTAGGATTGTTTTTATATTCTTTGATAACAATTAGGACTCTTGATTTGAGTGACAACTGTAACTTTAAACATTAATACACAAAACTAATATATAAAAAAAGAGAAAACTATGTACATTTTTGACTGAAAGATATAATGAATTTTGAATGGGTTAATATTGATTTGGATTTAAAATTCAAGTAGTCGTCTGTTGTAAATCGTGTTTTGTTCTGTGATTATCCCATATTCTGTGATTTCTTATTGTGTTTAGTATAATGATATTGTATATCGTCATCTGTTATTATGTTTGGGATATGTATCTAGAGTTCAAATTATGTTTATATTAAATATTAAACTAAATAATAATATTTTTAATTTATAAAAATCTAATCTAATATTTGTTAATAAGTCGTTAGGTTTTGAATCAATTTTTTGAAGAAAATATTTCATATGTTTAAATTTTTTAATTAATTAAATGATTGTAAAATTTATTAAATTCTCTCAAGTTAATGACTAAAAATAAATATAAATTAAGTTGATAAAAAATAAAAAAAGTGTAAATTAATGAGACTTTTTCTGCAAATTAATATAAATACTAATATAATAATATATTTGGATAATGATTTTTAGGATTTTTAATTTGTAGTAAATCTAAATGATGACATAAGCGAAAATCAATTTGATAAAATTGATCGATTTGATTGATTAATAAGTTATTAGTTCAACTGTCTTATAGTATATATATATAAAAGAGAAAATAACATGAGTACCCAAATTTTTATAAAAGTATATCAATTTAACCAACTTTTTTTAGATTTTCACAAAATACCCAACAAAATCGCAATAACAAGTGAAAATCGCAATGAGATTTTGAAAATCGCTATGAGATTTAGAAAATCGTTATGAGATTTGGCAAAATCTCATAGATATTTTATAAAATCGCATAAAGATTTTGAAAATCGCAAACAGATTTTGCAAAATCGCAATGAGATTTTTAAAATCTCATAAAGATTTTGAAAATCTCTATGATTTTGATTTTTTTTTATTTTGACTTTTTTTGAAAATTTTGACTTCCGCGTTACGTTTTGTGATTTTTTTTTTTTAAGATTTTGACTTTTTTTAGATTGAAAATACACTATTCAAAATTCAAAATCTTAATAAAAAGTCAAAATTAAAAAACAAGTCAAAATCAAAAACAAGTCAAAATCTCAGAGAAAGATCTCTATGAGATTTTAAAATCTCTATGCGATTTTACAAAATCTCTATGTTTCTATGAGATTTTAAAATCTCTATGCGATTTTACAAAATCTCTATGAGATTTTCAAAATCTCATTGCGATTTTGCAAAATCTCTATGCGATTTTACAAAATCTCATTGCGATTTTCAAAATCTCATAGCGATTTTCAAAATCTTGTTGCGATTTTTACTTTTTATTGCAATTTTGTTGGGTATTTTGTGAAAATTAAAAAAAAGTTGGTTAAATTGGTTTATTTTTTCTAAAAATTGGGTACTCATGTTATTTTCTCTAATATATAAAATTATAAGTTTTTTTAAGGGTTAATTACAAAAATGGTACCTGAACTATCTGCCATTGATGTGTGAAAATCTAGTTAAATTAAAATCCTTAAAAATACTCCGAATCGAATACCACACACAATCGGGCAGTGGACTCGTCCGTATGTGATGTGTGAAATCTAGCTTTAAAATTTATAAATCACGAATCACTAGAAAACTTACTACAACACACTCACGGGCAGTGTACCCGTTCGTATGCAGTATAGTAACCGGCAAATCCGAGATCGTTCACAAGGACTTTTTGTAAGAAATTGTCTTAAGAAATGTGATTCAAGAGAAAAGGGGGTTTTGTGACCGAATTGTCACTTTGCAAAGTCAGAGAGATTTGTTAGTAATCCCTCAGGATTAATCGAAAGAAGAGTTTGTTGTTTTAAACAATAGTTTAAAGGTCACCCATCTTGATTTCGCTCGACAACATGTTAAGATTGCACATTTGATGAAGTTCAAATTCAATTTAGTTGATTAAATAACCGTGACTGAAATTGATCACCAACCCCGTACCCGTCAAGTTAACAACTTCATTTGACTCTCTTGTTTAAACTAGTTCCATTATTAAGACCGGTACCCCGAGACGCCTTTTTATAACTTTACTAATTCAACAATGGTTTTGGTCATTTTAAATAACAATTGTGTCTATTGATTGTACCCAACCATTAACCCGTTAATTCTTATTAATTATTAATTACCTTCTACTGTACCCGTCATAGAACCAATCGCTTCTAACCAAACAATCAAAATAACTTCTACCCAACCCGAGTTACCACTAAGATTGTGCAAAAATTATCCGTAATCAATAATTAAATAACAAAGAATTAATAAACTAAGATCACGACACAACGTTAAATTAAATCAATTTGAATTATAAAAATAGTGCAATCTTTACATATTGTCTTACTCTATCAAGATGGATGAAAAGGCGATTAGCCACTCATCTTGAAATACGAATAACAAATCAAATAGAGAGAATTCATCGTTACCGAATACAAAGAATTGAACGGAAATAACGAGAATAATCCAATCGTGCTAGAAATCCTTAAAGATGGTTCAATAGATGAAAAATCTGGAAAAAGGTCTCCACGAACGGCTGGAATGCAAAAGTTAGGGTTTTGGAATGATTAAGCATGCTATATATATGTTTCCAAAATTTTGCCCAGATTCGGACCTAGTTGCGGGGCAACTCCCCACTTTCCAGCTTTGACTTTCATTGACTTTCTGCTATCTTCATCCAAACGCTTCAGGAATCATCCGTTAGCACTTATTTCACCTCAATAATGTCGTTTTCTCCCGATTTATGCTTAAATACCTGTCAGTAGCCTGAAACACTAACAAATACCATAAACGCACCAAATGTATACAAAAACGACTTATAAACCATGCTAAAAGAACTATATTCATTGTGGGAAATGGGTATAAAATACGACATATCAAATCCCCCCACACTTAAGCTTTGCTTGTCCTTAAGCAAATCCAAGCTGAAAACAAATCAAACCTTGGTACATTAAGGAACCACATTTTAGTAATCAAAAAGAAGCTCAACCATAATCAAGAATGAGAATAGATGGTTAGGCAGTTTTAATCTTAAATGAGAACCGGAATGTTTGACAATACTTGACTGATATACAAGTCTTGATAACACGACTAAGCACAAATGAAACGAATAAGTGATATCTCGCCTATCCTACTCCAACTAACTTGCTTTTGGGGTTGAATATTTGAATAATCACTCAATGCCAAGTTGTGATGCATAATCTTTTAACCATAGGCTTGTACTAGGTTCGTTCCTACATCGCCCAAGGCGCTAGCACCCTAGAACGTCTATCAGAAGAGGACTTTATGGGTTGTAACATATATGAGGTTTAACAGGGTATTTAAACAATGTATGGAAATTTAAATAAACAAATAGTGTTAACAAAGAACTAACACAACATTTAACAAAGTTTTCACATATAGTCTAGTCCATAAACAAACCCATGTCATTAGTTGCCAACGGTCCAAATCCCACGAAGTTCTCCCGACAATACTCTCAATAGAACGATTAAAAACCGACACCATTGTGGTGTATGACGTTAAACAACTTCAATCAACCAAATCTCACCATGTTGACTTAAACAAACTTGCCAACCTCATAATAATACGAAAGAATATAACATTACACAATCCTCTTGTTGGTGTAAATGATTAACCAGCTTACAAAAATGATTTGACCAAAAATGAGAAATACCAACTGACAGCCCAAGCTTCTTTTTTCGATTCTTTTTCTTTTTTTTCTAATCTTTTATTCTTTTTATTCATATTTTTTTTTGTGAGCTACTCTTACTTTGACTAATTGGTATTCTCTTACATAAGTAGAAACAGTGACAAATCATTTAATATAATGCTAAGATGAACAATCCAGACTTAATCCAAAATCATGACGAAATCAAAACTACCCCCATTAGATGAGAATATCCCAACCCGACATAACAAGATATAACCCAAACCATCCACTAGCAAAGGCAACCAATGACCCCACCAGGACTTCGACTATCGGTATGGCTAGGAAAAGTTTATATTTAGGTAGATTTAACAAAGAACATGCTAATGACAACATGTTTTCTATTGTTTCTTGCACTAAAAGTGAGTGTAACATAAGGGTTTTAAACGGGTGGTTCACTAACCAGTGTAGTTAGCTACTAAGCACATTACAAAACATGCACATATAACAAATTTAAGGAAACAAGGGGTGAAACTACAAAGAACAAAGGTTTTATCCTAAATTTGCCTCTTCTTCATCTAGAAAACCACGGAACGATCACCAGGACAAGTTCTAGAATCAACACTATCACCGACACACTCATAGCAAATTAAATGATCCGGAAATGGAAAACCAACCTCAAACTTGCACATCATAGTTCAGAGCTCTAAAAGAGACCCTTACTTCCAGATAAATCCAAAAGCCTAAGAGAGGGACAAATTTACAAGGCTAATAATTCAAAACCGTAACACCTATCATAACTAACAATGAATCAATAATCTCACAATTTTGGTGTTTTGGTGCTATAAGCATGCTAGCAATGTTATTAATCCAGAAGGGATGCCACGTTAATCAGTCAAAACACATTCCACATATTGAAATTTTGCCAAGGGTGTAGTTACATTGCTTAATTATATGTATAATTAGGTGACAAAAGCAATTAACTACAAGGACAAGCAAGCAAAAGTTTCAAAATTCCTCTAAAACACTCGACTTTTTCCTATTTACTACCCCCCCACACTTGAGTTGGAAAATGTCCTCAATGTCCAATGAACTAAGGCAAAACTATGGGAAATAGGGGAAAGTAAACAAAAAGAAAATCAAGAACAAGAAAAACTTGCCGGATATAAGTGATGTTCCATGTGTGAATGAAGCCAACAAGAATATGTCGATGAACTTACTGTCAGCATATGCATATGACATTCAACTTGCTATCAACATGAACACACGATTAACGAGCAACATTATAAAATAAAACATGCATACCATTCTTCCTACTTATTTAAACAGAAATGGGAAAGAAAAATAAAATACGAAACATGGGTTGCCTCCCGAGAAGCGCTTAATTTATTAACGAGTCGTTAGCTAGACTCGATCCTCGCAGACTTACCAAGGTTGGGATCCGACACCCCCACACTTAAAGTGTTGGGAGGTCGAACCTTGAAAGGAGAGAAACAATTACCTTTCACCTTTTCAGAAATCCAATCATTTGCTCGACCAGAAATATCAACAACCATCATCAACTCCTCTTTCTCCTTTGTTGATAAATTCGAGCACAACTCTTCAGACAATTTAACATTACCATGAGAAACAACAGATTTCACACGACTGTAAAGTTTACGGATCTTAGCACACGGGCCATCCGCTAGGTTGGAAACTGGCACTGCTGTTGTCTTCAACTCAACCTTCTTTTTCTCTAGCTCCTTATCTAGCCATTCATCAATCTACAAATCTATAGAGCTAATACATGCAGTTTCAATAGAGTTAACAACATTAGGTAAAGAAACATAATATGTGTTCGAGAATGTCACTGACTCATTCCCTGCTCTCAATGTAAGCTTACCACAACCAACCTCAATGTTAGCATCGGTTGTAGCAAGAAATGGTCTTCCTAGGATAAGGGGCACATCTAATGCTTCATCTACATCAATAATGACAAAATCTACAGGAAAAACCAAACCACCCACCTTGACTAACACATCTTCTAAGATCCCCATAGGTTTAATTTCAGATTTATCAGCCAAATGGATTTTCATTTTAATTGGTTTTAGTTCTCCTAAATTCAACTTAGAATAAATCGATGAAGGCATGAGATTAATACTCGCCCCCGAATCATTTAAGGCGCGTTTAACTGATAAATTACCAATCATACAAGGGATAGTAAAACTACCTGGGTCCCCCCGTTTCTCAGGTAACTTACCTGTTACTGCTGCTGAACAAACATCCTCAAGCACTGTAGTTGTCACCCCCGCCATATTTTTCTTATTCATCAAGATTTGCCTCAAACACTTAGCATAACCTGGCATATGCACAATTGTATCTAAAAATGGTATATTAATGTGCAACTTACTTAAATGACTTACAAACTTCTCCATCTGCTTCTTTAGCTCCTCTTTCACCAATCTCTAAGGGAATGGAATTTTTGGCTTGTAAGGCTTTACTTCCGGTTTTTTAGCCTGTTTAGATGGAATGGCCGGATTCTGCAGGGCTGGGTTCGGCTCCATCTCTTCTTCATGTACCTGCATAATTGGGGTAACATTATTAGGGAAAAGATTAACTGAGTTATAAGTGTTACCTGATTGAGTTGTGATTGCATTAACATATTCATTTCGAGCATTCGGAGGAGTGTACTCGGTCCCGATCCTTGGTTGTTCAGTTGTGGCTTAGGGTTCGGTTGAGTATTGCTCGGTAGAGTACCAGACTGCCTATTTGGTTTCCCTAGCCTTTCGATCTTAGCTTCCAAATCCTGGAACGTAGCTTGAGTGCTCTTTGTACTTTGATCCAGCTTATGAGCCAAACCGTCCAGACGAGTAGTCATAGAATCCCATGCAGAATGCATCTTCTTGGATTACTCTTCCACTTTCTCGTTAGTTGCTTTCTGAGCACTGATCAAGTCCTTCATAATGTCTCTCAATTCAGCGGTTGCGTTTTGCTGATTGTTGAACCTGCTAAACCTGTTCCCACCAAACCCAGAATCGTTAGTGTTAAAAGAAGATGAGGGATAAGAAGTACCTGATTGTCGGGTTTGATAACTGGTGTTCTGGTTAAAGTTTCCCTGCTGCTGATTCTGCACATAACTAACTTCCTGAGCCGGCTTGTCCGGGCAATCTTCCGAGTAATGATAATCTCCACAGTAGTAGCATCCATCGGCAATCACCTTCACATCTCTTTCAATGCTTTTGAACCTCATGTCTTGGTTGTCAAACCTCTCATTCATTTGTTTCGAGAGTGCTTTGACTTCAGCAACCAAACTGGACTCTTCACCACTTTCCAACTTTGCAACAGTCTTACCAACAGATCCAACAGATCTCCTATCCCGAGTTTCCTCACGAACAGAGAACTCCTTAGCCATGTCATCGAGGATTTTGTACCCCTCACTAGGTGTCACATTGTTCAAACTACCCCCTAATGCCCCGACAAGTTCCCTTCGAGTTCTCTTAAGTAAATCGTCATAAAAAATTTCAACCACTGCTTCCATGTTCAGATTGTTTATTGGACAGTTCCTGATCATCTCCTTATACCGTTTCCAAGCATCTAATACATCTTCCCCTGGATCTTGAGTGAATGACCGGATCTTGTGTTCCAACTGTCTTTGAGTCCTTATAGAATAGAACTCATCAATAAAACCAACACGAAGCTCATCCCAAGTGGTATACAAATCGTCTGACTGTTCCTTGAGCCACGCCTTAGCTTCTCCACATAAAGTGAGTGGAAAAAGCTCAAGCTTCACATTATCATCCGGATTTGCGCCATAGTGGTATAACCTGCAAATTTTCTCAAATTTCTCTAAATGGCCATATGGATCATTGTTAGTCACCCCATCAAACTTCTCTTCCTCCACACTTTTCAAATGACTTCCTTTGAGAGAAAAGTTGACTCCAGTGGTTGGAAGGCGAATAGGAGTACCCCTATTAGTGGGTACATTTCTCCTACGGTCACCGTAAAGACGGTTGTTGGGGTTTACCGGTTCTTGATCACCCATTTTCCTTACTCTAACTGGTTTAGTTACTTGAAGATTTGCTTGAGGAATTATTGTTGAATCTGGTTTATGAGTTTTATCCAGATTATCCTCTTCTTCTGAACTATCACCAGTTTTGAACAAACCACTACCTTCGGAGAATTTGGTACTTAAGTGAACTTCAGACGTTGAATCCTTCTTTGAGTAGTGTTGATCCAAGTCTACGTCCGGTTGGTCACGGTTTTCGGTTCCTGAATCTATTTTGTCGGTGTTTGAGGGCTCCGTATTGTTTGATCTAAGTAAACGTCTTCTGGCTTTCCCAGGATTAGATTGAGGACTAAGGAAAGGTCTACCAGAGGCTCTTGTGTTCATCAACTACAAAGCACCAGCACACGCAACCGCACTAGAAACTAACCAAACAAAACTAAAACAAAAATAAAGTCTATTTATTACAAACACATAACTTCCTCACAAATGAATGCAAGGAAGGATCGAATCACAAAACGAACAACTACTTAATTTAAGTCCCCGACAACGACGCCAAAAACTTGATATGTGAAATCTAGTTTTAAAATTTATAAATCACGAATCACTGGAAAACTGACTACAATACACTCACGGGCAGTGTACCCGTTGGTATGCAGTATAGTAACCGGCAAATCCGAGATCGTTCACAAGGACTTTTTGTAAGCAATTGTCTTAAGAAATGTGATTCAAGAGAAAAGGGGATTTTGTGACCGAATTATTACTTTGCAAAGTCAGTGAAATTTGTTAGTAATCCCTCAGGATTAATCGAAAGAAGAGTTTGTTGTTTTAAACGATAGTTTAAAGGCCACCTATCTTGATTTCGCTCGACAACATGTTAAGATTGCACATTTGATGAAGTTCAAATTCAATTTAGTTGATTAAATAACCGAGACTCAAATTGATCGCCAACCCCGTACCCGTCAAGTTAACAACTTCATTTGACTCTCTTGTTTAAACTAGTTCTATTATTAAGACCGATACCCCGAGACGCCTTTTTATAACTTTACTAATTCAACAATGGTTTTGGTCATTTTAGATAATTGTGTCTATTGATTGTACTGTAACAACCGTACTTTTAATATTATATATGTGCTAGTTAGGTTGTTTACGTTCCCGCAAGCCCTAGTTATACTTGAAGCTAGTAGGTAATGCCCCAAATTAGTAATCTAAAGCTAATGATATGTAAAAGAATTTCCTAATGAAAGTACCTCGAAACAAAAATTTTTAGAGGTGATCAATCGATGCGATAATAATAACTTAAGGCTCGCAAATTAAGATACCAATCAAAATTCCTATGGATTGCCCAACAAATCAAAAAAAATAAAACCAAATCAAGAGGATATGATCATGATAAATAAAATTTTCAACTAAAAATATAATTGGACGTATTATGTACGTAAAAGCGTCGAAAACTTAATAAGTAAGCATATAAGCTTAAAAATTAATACAAATTTACAACCAATGACCTATGTAACCAACTAAAAATACAAAAATATATCCACACACATAAATATACATGACTTATACACATATATACATATTCCTAACTAAAACAACCAATTAATTACCTTTTACTAACAAAACACTTACAAATTAAATCCACACTTAACATATACCTACATTTATACTTATACAACAAAACTTTATAAAAAATAAAATGTGTCTCTCCCTTTTCCCCCTCCTTTTGGCCGTTCCCCCCCCCCCTTAGATACACACACACACTTAATTCAAAATACACACTCTTACACTTCCAAGGAATTTAACACTCAAACTCTCTCTTCCCCCAACACACACATAACTCATTTTCCCTAAAAAACTCTTCCTTTTCTCCCTCTCTCCCTCTTGAATTTCGGCAGCCATTAGAGAAGGAAGAACAAGACTAAAAACTCATCTAAACACTTGATAATAATAAGGGTTGTAGGTTAGATAAACAAAGGGTTGATTCAAGAATAGTTTAAGGGTTGTTTCAAGTGTTGAATAAGGGTATTCTTGGAGATATAGGCCACGAAAATCTGCCATTTTTCATCATCTAGAAGTGATCTTCAAGGGTATATATCTTCATCTCTTTATTAGATTAATCTTGTTCTTGTTATATTAAAAAGGTTTTATCAAAAGATTGTGTTTTCTTCATGTTTTTTTTTTGAATATACACTTGATGAGGGCAAAGTTGATAGGATCTTTCTTTCCATGCTCATGCATGTTGAATCCATTAAGAAAGATCCAAGGATTCAACTAGTTTAAGACCCAAAAGTGTGGATATAAGTTTAATAGTCTTTGATGTGATTTTTCCTTTGAAAGATGGCTATATTCATACATATTATGAAAGTAATATTTCTGGAAATATTTATAAAAGTATAGATTTTATTGATAAAGTGTTGGATCTATAAAAGCTAGCATCAAAAAGGTGGATATGTGTTGATAGATTGTAAAGTAACTTTTTATATAAAAAGATGAACATGATGTATAAATATTTGTATATATTTCTGGAATATTTCATGAAAAATATATTTTTATGTTGATGGATTTTTGATAGTTAAAGCTTTATGTTAAAAAGTATTGATTTAAGTGCATATATGCTAGATTTAAGAAGGTTGGATTATTGTTTGGATTATGAGATGAAGCTAGGCTTGTCATAAGTGAAAAATGTGTTAAAATCAAAGTTAATGTTCTGTAAAAATTATGGTAATAACAAAAATATGATTATAGAATCAAACAAGGCAAAATAGGCTTGAAATCGAAAACCGAAAACTTGTTAAAATGCATTTTGAGCATACACATGCACCATAACTATATGAATATGAAAATGTGATGAACATACTGGAAATATGACATATTAAAAGTATAAAACTCAAGTCATTTGATGCATGGCAAGAATAAGCTCAAAAATAGTCTTTTCGGGTCAAATAATCACCAACCGAAAGCACAAAATTGCACATAGCACACCACCACCACAATCACGACTTAGGTCATAAAAATATGATGGACATTCTGGAAAAAATGAAATAAGAACAAAAATCCCTTTTGAAGCATTTAAATTGGTTGAGAAATGAGGCAAAAATCACTATTTCGGTAAACGATTTTATGTTTAAAAGTCCTCAAATTATAAGAACACAAGAGAGATTGAATGGTTACAAATTTTATTTGATAAAAAGTTGCCTAAAAAGGGCCTGGGATTTTAGACAAAAGCTCTTGTGATGATTTCTAAGTGTTTTTATAATTTAGTGAATTTAAAAGGGATTTTAAGGAATAAATAAATCAATAATAAATTATATAAATCATGAACTTGGACAAAATCACATAAATAGGATTAAAATAACTTAAACCTACTGGAGAAAAGTAATTTCAAGGAAAGAACCAAGTTTTACATAATTTAAGAATGACTAACTAAGTTAAAAATCACTAATTAATCACTATTATTAAATAAATAAGTAATAAAGCTTAAATAAATAAATAAATAAATAATATTACAAGTTTAAAAGCATAATACTCAGTAGATAATCAAAATATAATTATCTATAATTTTAAAGGTAATTTAAGAACCTAAGAATAATTATAAGGAATTATTTAATTAATAAATGAATAAATGGAATAAATAATTAATTAAATAATAATAAATCAAGGAAATTAATATAAATCAGAAAATATATTTTAAAATCCAAAATACTACTGTACCAATATCAAATAGTAGTACAAAGCAAAGTGTGCAAAAGAAATCTCGCGAATCAAAGCCGAATTACCGAAATTCCAACAAACGCGCAAAAACGCTTAACGCAAAAACTACTCTTACCATCAATTCCAATTTAACCAAACATCTTGAACATCATAATACACTTTGATTCCATAATGAAGTAATAACCAAAGATAGGCAAGCCTACTAGCATAAATCTCATGATCTAGTTCACTAGTTCATGTAACACGCACTTACGTTGTGTATATTTGAATACCATGGTTTAGGCTTGCTTGGGGAACGACATCACTAGACACACATCTCGTATTTGATCAGCCCCCATTACTCTCAAATCAAGTGAGTCATAGCCCCTTTCAAACTCTTTTATGTGTTTTACTTTTGGGGTGAAAAGCATGATAAATGAAACTACTTTCTATATATGCAATGTTTCTTGAAAGAGAGTTTGTTATATGAAATGATTCTTGATATATGAGTATGAAATGATAATAAAGGATTTATGTGATGAGCTTGAGTTCTGTCAAACCGCGGCGTTCGGTACACTACTATTTACTTCGAAAGTGGAGGCCTGTAGTTAGTTAGTTGCGCAACTAGGTTTCGTCCGCCCACCCAAAGCGTACCGTTGGAAGGTTGGTTGCCTTCGTGACAACCTCCACTTCTAGTCTGGCCCCCGGTGTTCTAACTACCTTAAGATAATCGGGCGTCTCCATGGCACGACCCATTATCATCATTGTTATTATGTTACGGCACTTGATTGACAGCTTGTGCTATGAATTGAATTATTTAATTGTAATCGGACTTGAATAAAATGGTAGTAGTAGTGGCTCAAGTATATACTCATCTAAGATAATGGAATTAGACCCTTGTGGTCATATGACAAGGATTTATTTACATGGGTTAAAAGTGAGTTGAACAAACGATTATCAAAGGATGAATTGGAAATGTTCATGGAAATTGGTGATTCCTAATTTATTTCGTGATGATGTGTATATATGCTTATTGTATTAGTTAAAAACCTATGAACTCACTCAACTCTCGTAGTTGACACTTTTTCTTCATGCTTTTCAGGTTTAGAGCAGTAGGTTTGCCTATGGACCGCTTTTGGACATTGTGTTTGCATGGTGAACGAAGACTTGTAATGCAAACAAGTTTATCTTTTATTTCGGATTTGGACTTATGTTATGATTTTTAATAATTTACTTTGAACTATGTAATCGTTTAATTTGGAATGGTTTTAAGACTTTAATTAAGACGTTTTCCATTTAATCTTTTGTACCATGTCGTTCTGTGGCATCTCGTGTTTCCGCCGTAGTCGGGGTGTTACAGAAAAATGGTATCAGAGCCAAGGTTATAGAAAAATTTTTACTATAACCTACGTATTTTCAAAAATTAAGTCGAACATCTCTTAAAGAATAAATTCGATCATAAAGTGTTCTCCTTAGCAAAGCGTAGGGTGGCCAACTACGACGAGCTAAAGATGTAACATGGAGTGATTGAATTCATTGTCTAAGGAATGTTCAAAATGAGTCTTTTGAAAATAAACTTTAAAACGATTCTTGGTACAAAAGGCACATAACCAAATCCGATGTTTGCATTACTTATTAGAACCCTTAGTTATACCCCCACTTGACTAATATTACCTTGCCTACTTAGATAAGATACATGAGAGCTATCCACAAGTCGATTTTTAGTATTACGTTAATTATAAAGGGCTACGTTTGTCGTCGAAAGTCAAGTTAAATCGTTGGTAGTCGTGTCGATCGTTGTTGCTTACATTGGTTGGGGTTGGGCATGTCGTCATTTGTCGTCAAGCTTGTGAGTCATGGTCGAGTTGGTTAGTCGGTTTGTCAAGTCGTCTTGCTGTCCATAAGTTGCCAAGTGTGTCGTCAATGGTCGAGTCGGCTGTCCGGAGTCGTCTAAGCGTCTAATCAAGTCGTCATCTTATACCTTGTGTAACTTGTGTAGGAACACCATGTCTCAAGCAAACGGAGCTTCCGGATCAGCCCCTAGGCCAA
This sequence comes from Erigeron canadensis, assembly GCF_010389155.1. Taxonomy (NCBI): domain Eukaryota; kingdom Viridiplantae; phylum Streptophyta; class Magnoliopsida; order Asterales; family Asteraceae; genus Erigeron; species Erigeron canadensis. Next base: position 9,029,358 of record NC_057763.1, read on the forward strand.
GAAATATGCATGGAGTAGAAGATCAAATGGAAGAAGAAGAAAGAGGACGACCTCAACCACCACCGGCACAAGTAGGATCCCGCATTCGCCGTACCGCAAGAATGCGTGTCCATAGCCCCGTGCGCGTAAGTCTTGGCCCTATCAATTACGCCTATGTGCCCGGTCAAGGTTATGTTGGAAGACCGGAGATGGGGACTAATGAAGAAGAAGATGAAGAAGAAGATGAGGAAGAAAATGAAGAAAGAGAAAGGACTTTGAGCATCGCTTCAAACCGACCCGCACGTCGTTCTCCCTCACCACCACCATCACCACCAGCCCCAAGACCTCCTCCACCGCAAAGACAAGGGGTTGCAAGGAACCACAATGAAGGGCAAATTCCAGCCCATGATCCATACATCACTCCACGCCTTCCTCACAACCATCCATTCCATTTTGGTCCAAGGCATGAAGAGAACCTTCACCGTCCCGTATGGATTACCTCCTCCACCTCACTTGGGTATGATTAGGGAGGAGAGGGAGAGGATTTGGGACATAGCCGGAGGTCTGAGAGATGCAAGAGTGAGGGTTAGAAACCAAGAGATCTTGATGGAAAGGACGATCGGGGCAATGAGACGTGTGGATGATGATGCGTTGATGGCAATTCAGGGAGTGCGCCGGGTCGAGGAAGTGATCCTTGCTATGGGATGTGTACTCGCTGTTGTGTGCACGATAGTGGCGGCCTCATGTTTAGGGGATAGACCCGTTAGTTCTCTTGTTGGTTATTTGGTCGTATTTGTGAACAATTTCGTTTATGTTGGACTTGTAGTATTTTTATGTTGTTGTGATGATTGATGCATCATCCCTTTTTACATGTAGCAAGTTTTGTGAAACATATTGGAAGAATATGAATGAATGCTATGTGTTGGTTATGGATATTTGATGTGTTATTACCATTATATTATAGTTATCGCCATCGCAAAGTAAATAGCACCGCAGGAATTCAGTTCTGACCACTTTTGGTAGAACGGCCATATCTGGAGCTCTGATTGTCCTTTTGACTTGATTCCAGTTGGAGGAGAAAGCTAACTCACTGGGCTACATTTCATATTTTATGAGTTTTTCCCAGATCGTACATCTCGAACCTCTAAATCGTGCCCCAAGTTCGTACTTAGGTTCTGGAAATTTTCTGAAGAAAAATAAAAACATGGTTGACATGATTTTAGTTGTGTAACCACTTAAGCTATACATAAGGACGTGTGTGACGCGTTTAGTAAATGGAACATGAATAGAGGTACATACTGACCTATAGGTGCAAACGAGACCTTCATGCGCTAGGAAAACTTAGGAATTAGTCGAGTGTGATCTAAGGTTGTGAATCGGGTTTACGACTTATAATTCTAAATACGCCTAACTAAACTATGTTCTCCTTTGTAGAGAAATGGCACCAAGAAGGGTCGATGCTGAGACAAGCGCTGAGGCTAGACGCCAAGAGGAAGAGGCTAAGCGAAGGGCTGAGCTGGCGACTCTCATATCCCAACAAATCAATGATGCCATGCCGAACATCGCCGCTCAAATTGCTGAGAATGTGACTGCTACCATCAACATGGCAAGAGGGCAAGAAGGTAGAGGAAATGCCAATGACCGAAATGCTTACAAGACTTTTACGTCTTGCAACCCAAAGGAGTTTTATGGGACGGAGGGTCCCGTTGGGGTGCTGTCTTGGTTTCAAAGCATGGAGGCAGTACTAAACATCATTGATTGTACACCGCCGACCGTGTCAAGTTTGCGGCAAGTAAGCTTCAAGGGAGGGCACTAACCTGGTGGAACCTCCAAGTCACCACGAGAAGTGTCGCCACGATGAACGCATTGACATGGGAGCAGTTCAAAGAGGAAATGAAAAGGGAGTATTGCCCTAGACCAGCAGTTCAGAAGTTGGAAATTGAGTTTTGGAATCACACCATGAAAGGAATGGAGTTGGAGGCGTATGCGATTCGCTTCCATGAGTTGTGTGTGCTAGTGCCGGATATGGTGAACACCGAAGCAAAGAAAGTGGAAAGGTTTGTTTATGGATTGGCACCCGAAGTGAGATTGATGGTCACGACGGCGAACCCCGCCACACTGGGAGAAGCTGTGAGTTTGTCGACGAAGCTAGTCAATGACCTAGTTAGGACTGGGAGGTACTCGCGAGGCGAGGCGAGTTCGAAGCAAGGTGGAGGAAACCGATTTGGTGATCATAAGGGGAGTGGGCCTGATAAGAGGCAGAAGATTGTGAGGAATTATGGTATCAATGAAGCTAACCCCGGCCCGAACCACGGGCCGTCACCAAGATGCAACCGTTTGTGGAACCACCATCGTGATGAATGCAAGCAGTGCACGATTTGCCGCCGATTTGGGCACCTCGCTGCAACATGTCGAAGTGGAATAAGAGTTGGAGGGATTCGGAATGGATGTCATGAATGTGGGAGTACCGAGCATTGGAAGAATGCATGTCCTAGATTGAGAAGGGCACAAGGCAACCGTAGGGATGGAAATGGTAACCGTGGGAACTTTAGGAATGTCGGAAATCGTGGAAACCAAGTGAACCAAGGCAATGGAAACCGAATGAATCAAGGAAATGGTGGGAACAGAGGAAATGGTGGAATCAAGCGAACGTGGGGAATCAAGGAAATAACAACAACCAAGGAAACCGAGGAAATCAAGGAAGGCAAGCAGGAGGAAGGGTCTATGCAATGGGAGTGAACGAGGCGGTGATGACCCGAATGTCATCGTAGGTACGTTTCCATTAATAATGTATATGCCTCTATGTTGTTGATTCTGGTGCCGAAAGAAGTTTTATCTCTTTTGAATTTAAGGATATGATTGGTAAGAAACCTAGTGATCGATGAAACTTACTATATCGAATATGCTAATGGAAACGAGTATAGGACTAAGGAAATTATTTTTGATTGTACGTTAACTTTAGACGAGAAAGATTATAGTATAGACTTGATTCCCATCGAGATAGGAAGTTTTGATGTGATAGTAGGAATGGATTGGTTGTCTAAGATGCGTGCTGAAATACTTTGCCATGAAAGGGTCATTAGAATTCCCTTGGATAATGATGAGGTGCTTATAATACAAGGCCATCGGCGGGAGTCCAACCCAAGATAGTGTCATCTATGAAAGTAAGGAAATATTTACGTAAGGAATATCACACATACTTGGCACAAGTAGTGGATAAGCAAGTAAAAA